>NC_134354.1:300791444-301091444 GCF_048569485.1 Anomaloglossus baeobatrachus
AATCTGCCCTTTTAGAAAACAGTGGAATCCGTTAACGGATTCCGCTGTTTCCCATAGACTTGTATGTTTGACGGATTGTACCAAAAGGACCTGCGTTGCTTCTGCTGGGCGACGCTCCGTTGCTTCCGCCCAGCGGGAGGAACGCAGCATGTAACGTTGTTTTGAGCAGCGGAATCCTCTGGATTTCACTGCGCATGCTCTTTTTTTTTTTTAAATCACAAACTTTATTTTGGCTCGCGGTGGCCGAACGTTCAGCTGAGTGCCCGGCCGTCAGCAAGTGACAGCGCTCAGCTGAGCAACCGGCCGCCGGCATGCCCGGCTGCCGGCAAGTGACAGCGCTCAGCTGAGCGCCCGCCCGCTGGCATGCCCGGCCGCCGGCAAGAGACAGCGCTCAGCTGAGCGCCCGCCCGCCGGCATGCCCGGCCGCCGGCAAGTGACAGCGCTCAGCTAAGCGCCCACCCACCGGCATGCCCGGGCGCCGGCAAGTGACAGCGCTCAGCTGATCACCCGGCGGCCGGCTACTGGGAGCGATCAGCTGATCACCCGGCGGCCGGCTACAGGGAGCGATCAGCTGATCACCCGGCGGCCGGCTACTGGGAGGGATCAGATGATCGTTCACAATAGTCTGCCGCCGGTAAAACTGTAAAAAAAAAAAAAAAAAGCAAAACGGATTCCGTTGTTTTGCAGCATCCGTTGCATCCGTTGTGCCACTATATGCAACACATCCGTTGCATCCGTCACATAACGTAATGCAACGGATACCATTCAACGCAAGTGTGAAACTAGCCTAACGAGGGGAAGGGAGGCGGCCCGTACTCACACATCCCGGCGGGTGACAGGGGTAAAGTGGAGCAAACAGCACACGCTGTGAGCTCCACAATAATGGCGCTGAACTCCTCCCTCTGTTGTGTTCTGGACAGTCCAGGGGGCGCGTCCAGGTCACAGCAGACGCCTACTGTAACGTATGGCATGGGGTCGGAGCCCGACTATCAGAGTCTATGCACAGGGGCTGCCATAAAGGAATGAGTTACTGTTGTTACACACACAGCAAATCCAGCATGTCAGCCCCCAGTGCCTCCAGTAAAATAAGAATTACATAAAAACTAAATAAGCTGCGATTTTCATTTTGTATTAGAAATACTTGATTTCATAATCACTATTTTTAATACAAAAATAAAAAACCGCGATACCTTCCCTTTAAAGCAGCTTATCTGATAGAGAGCAAACAAGGAGCCTGTATACTGAGTAATTAAAGCCCCCGTTACACATAGCCATGTCATTGGCAAGATTGCTGAAATGTCACAGGTTTTGTGATGCAACAGCGACCTCGCTAGTGATCTCACTACGTGTGACACATAGCAGCGACCCCCCCCCCCCCCGCTGTGATATCGCCAATCGTACCTGAACATCCTGGTTCATTTTTCGATCATTGGTGTCCCGCAGGGCAGCATGCATCGCTGTGTTTGACGCCATAACAATGACGAGCGACCTTGTTGGCAACTCATAACTCAGCGACATGGGCGTGTTTTTGCTTTGTCTTTTCAACGCCCCCTCAGCTCCGATTGGTGGTCACAACTGTGTTATGATTGGGTGACCTTGCCATAAAGAAAGCAACGTAGTAGCGCTTCCATCCTTTATTCCTGAGCGCATGCATGTCTGTGGATCGTATTATACCTCCATTTCAGCGTCCCCATCTGAGTCGCTAGTGCGCTATTATTTGCAGATCTTCCTACACCTTCACTCCATCTGCAAGGTAGGCATTGTTAGGATCTTTGTAGCGTTTCCATTACTTTTAGGTCAGCTATCAATTATATGCAATCATAACCATATTCTGATTGCGCTCATGCTGTGCTTTCCCAAGCCGCTGTTCACATTTTTTGAGCGTGGCAATTTTTTTTTGTTCGTGGCACGCTCGTCAATGGACTGGAACGCAGCGGATCTCATTTCTTCAATTATAAGGGCTATTTCAGCGTCATCATGATGGCCCTTGTTAATGCCAATTTCGAATTTATAAATGTTAATGTTGGCATGGACGGCAGGGTTTCTGATGGTGGTGTTTTAGAGCACAGAGATTTTGGAGAGCATCTGAACAACTGTGACCTGCACTTGCCTCCCAACTCTGAGAATAGAGGCAACCTTAATTTTGTTTTTGTCGGCGATGAAGCCTTCCCTCTTCATGCCAATCTTCTCAAACCGTTCCCCCAAAAAAGCCTTACAGAGGAAAGACATTTTCAATTACCACTTGTCAAGGGCACGTCGCGTTGTAGAAAATGCCTTTGGGATCATGGCCAACCGGTTCAGAGTTGTCCACACGCCTATTAACCTGAAGTTTGAATCAATAGACTCAGTTGTTTTGGCCTGTTGCGTGCTGCACAACTTCCTTCGTCGGCACGATGCAATTGCGTACAGTCCGCCTGGCTTTGTGGACTCTGTAGAACAAACAAATGGGGAAGTGGTGCTTGGTGACTGGTGTGCAAACGATCCCTCAATTGCAGCCCTTCAACCAGTCGTACACGGCAGAAACAAGGATGATGCAAAGGCCTGCTGAGACAACTACTGCCAATATTTTAACAGTCCTGGTGCTGTTACTTGGCAGCATCAGATCTTATAGTGGCCTATAATAAAATTGTGGTCAATAAAATTCGATATATAATCTAACAGGTGATGACTGTTATTACACTTACTGTCATTTGCATAATAATTTGGAACATGGTATACATAAAAATATGCAAACATATATACAATATTCCTATTTGAATGTCTATATACCTATGTTAAGAAATAGATGTATAGATATCCATACATATACAGTACAGACCAAAAGTTTGGAAACACCTTCTCATTCAAAAAGTTTTCTTTATTTTCTTGACTCTGAAAATTGTAGATTAACATTGAAGGCATCAAAACTATGAATTAACACATATGGAATGAAATACTTAACAAAAAAATTGCGAGACAACTGAAAATATGTCATATTCTAGGTTCTTTAAAGTTGCCACCTTTTGCTTTGATTACTGCTTTGCACACTCTTGGCATTCTCTTGATGAGCTTCAAGAGGTAGTCACCGGAAATAGTTTTCACTTCACAAGTGTGCCCTGTGAGGTTTAATAAGTGGGATTTCTTGCCTTTTAAATGGGGTTGGGACCATCAGTTGTGTTGTGCAGAAGTCTGGTGGATATCCTACTGAATAGACTGTTAGAATTTGTATTATGGCAAGAAAAAAGCAGCTAAGTAAAGAAAAAGGAGTGGCCATCATTACTTTAAGAAATGAAGGTCAGTCAGTCCGAAAAATTGGGAAAACTTTTAAAGTGTCTTCAAGTGCAGTGGTAAAAACCATCAAATGCTACAAAAAAACTGGCTCAAATGAGGACCACCCCAGGAAAGGAAGACCAAGAGTCACCTCTGCTGCGGAGGATAAGTTTATCCGTGTCACCAGCCTCAGAAATCGCAGTTTAACAGCAGCTCAGATTAGAGACCAGGTCAATGCCACACAGAGTTCTAGCAGCAAACACATCTCTAGAACAACTGTTAAGAGGAGACTTTATGCAGCAGGCCTTCATGGTAAAATAGCTGCTAGGAAACTACTGCTAAGGACAGGCAACAAGCAGAAGAGACTTGTTTGGGCTAAAGAACACAAGGAATGGACATTAGACCAGTGGAAATCTGTGCTTTGGTCTGATGAGTCCAAATTTGAGATCTTTGGATCCAACCACTGTGTCTTTGTGCAACGCAGAAAAAGTGAACAGATGGACTCTACATGCCTAGTTCCCACCGTGAAGCATGGAGGAGGAGGTATGATGGTGTGGGGGTGCTTTGCTGGTGACACTGTTGGGGATTTATTCAAAATTGAAGGCATACTGAACCAGCATAGCTACCATAGCATCTTGCAGTGGCATGCTACTCCAGTCGGTTTGCGTTTAGCTAGACCATCATTTATTTTTCAACAGGACAATGACCCCAAACACACCTCCAGGCTATTTAAGAGCTATTTGACTACGAAGGAGAGTGATTGGGTGCTACGCTAGATGACCTAGCCTCCACAGTCACCAGACCTGAACCTAATCGAGATGGTTTGGGGTGAGCTGGACCGCAGAGTGAAGGCAAAAGGGCCAACAAGTGCTAAGCATCTCTGGGAACTCCTTCAAGACTGTTCGAAGACCATATCCGGTGACTACCTCTTGAAGCTCATCAAGAGAATGCCAAGAGTGCAAAGCAGTAATCAAAGCAAAAGGTGGCTACTTTGAAATACCTAGACTATAAGACATTTTTTCAGTTGTTTCTCAATTTTTTGTTATTTCATTCCACATATGTTAATTCATTGTTTTGATGCCTTCAGTGTGAATCTACAGTTTTCAGAGTCATGAAAATAAAGAAAACTCTTTGAATGGGAAGGTGTGTCCAAACTTTTGGTCTGTACTGTAGATCCATACATTTAAACAGCAACGGTGTACACACCAGCGTTCCCATCTGACCATAGTTGCTGTATCGAGGTAGCGTCACTTTGAGAACACAGTTGTGTCTCCGATCAGGCGGGATACTCTGTATTGAGGCTGCTTCCCTTCGCGGACGCAGTAGCCTCCCCTACGGCTACGCAAGTACGGCGTGACGTCGTGACGCTTCTCCCGGCGTCTTTCAAATTCTGGTGGGCGGCGTTCAAGCGGCGTGTTGCTCACAGACGGGATCATGGCGGCCAGGAGGCATTGTTCACCCTGGAGGGATGCTGAGGTCCAGTACCTCATCAGAATGATGGATGCCAAGGATTATGCCTGTAATGCAGAGCATGAACATCCCATGCTGCATTAACAGGCTGTGCTGGGGAGGATCCGCCGAGGCCTAGCCAAAAGATTTGTTGTGGAGCACTCCACTACTCAGATACGAATGAAGCTGGTGGACCTGCGCTACAGGTCCAGTGAGCGCATCAGCAGCATCCGGTCACAGATCCAGAGGCATCGTGGTGAGTGTTGTTAAGCGTCTCTGGAGAGGTTCTGTTTTGTTAACCCCTTAACGACCCATGACGTACTGGGATAGTTTTCTCATATCCCTAGGACCAACTCTAGCTGGTACACCACCTCCAGCTGGTATACCACCTCCAGCTGCTACACCACCTCCAGCTGGTACACCAACTCCAGCTGCTCCACCGTCTCCAGCTGCTACCCCGTCTCCAGATGTGATGGGCTTTTCACCAGTATCACTTTGTGACATTGGTGCAGGTTCCCCTTCCGGTAATTCAAGCACATAATATAAGGTCCCTACAAGTTGGAAAGGATGTCGTGTAATAATAAGTTTTGTGTGTTGTGTTGTGCCTCAGGATTCGGGTGGGTCCTCAGCTACTCATCACCCTCCGAGGAAGAAGCAGAGGAACCCCAAAACCATAAGTGTTAAACAACAAACACGTACCTGTTAGTTAGATGTTTGAACAGAATTAGCTTGGTTAACTTTTAGCATTCCCTCCACAGAAATCCCTACATTATAGGACCTGCTGGCATCACACAAGCGGATGATGGATGCCATGCATCAACATGGAGTGATGCTGGAGAGTTTTTTTTTTTTGCATGTTTTGTATTTTATAAATATTATATATTTTCAGTGTATATTGTCACGCTTCCCGGTCCCCATGCTGCGATCCCCGGTCCCCGTGCTGCGATTCTCGGTCCCCATGCTGCGATCCCCGGTCCCTGTGCTGCACCCCCCGGTTCCCGTGCTGCGATCCCCGGTTCCTGTGGAACGCTCCCCGGTTCCCGACGGCGCGCTCCGCTCACCACTCCCGCTCCCGGTCCTCCTGCTCCCTCTTTCCAGCCGGTATCCTCCAGGCGTCCCCGCTCTAGGCGTCCCTCCGCATCGCAGGACACCCTGTCTGGCACTCCTGCTTCCTCGGCGCCGCTTCCTTCCCTGGTCTCAGGCACTCAGGCCTCGCGCATGCGCGTTAGGGCATGCGCGCGGTCATTGACCCTTTCTTAAAGGGCCAGCGTCCAGAAACAGGATATTGGCTTGCAGGTACAGGGTATAAGAGGATTCTTCTTCCAGGTGGGCAGGGCCTGTTCTACATGTTTAGTGAGCTAGGAGTTCAGGTCCCTCTTTGCCTTGTCCGGTATTAACCCTTTTCTGTCTCGCAGAGCCCGTCCTGCCACGCCATCCGGTCCTAACCACGACTGCTGCGTAATTCCTGTCGGGGGCTGTCGGCTGAGGTGACCACCATCTTCTTCGGTCCAGACCCAGCTCCGATCCCCAACGCCACGTGATGACCTCCGTCCTCTCGTCCAGCTGAATCCGGTTCCACCTGTCATCTCCACCCGGCACCGGAACCAGAGCTTTGTTATTGGGACTACCATCTGGACCCTTGTGACCTCAGGGACATCTTCCTTCCTCCTTCCGGAACGGACTGTGCCCACACAGCTAGTGCTTCGGCTACCATGCATCAAGGCCCTCTGACGGGGTGACCGGACAGTCCCTGTATAGGGGTTAGCTCCGAGTTGCTCCGCTGGAGGAGTCCATTGCACGACCCAGCATTTCCACCACCAGGACCTTACAGCTAGAACAGGCTATGGATCCCGCCGAAGCACTGGCGTCCCAGCTGGCCGGATTACAGCAGGAACTGGGACGTCAACGCGAAACCCAATCCCGCATGCTGGCTTTTATGATGTCGGTGGACACCCGCCTGAATACGCTACAAGCGACAGCCATGTCTCTGGCTTCTCAGTCCACGTCCGCAGCTCCCGTGGCGGCTTCCTCGGAGACCTCTAAACTCCGGTTGGCAACTCTGCCCCGGTATGCTGGGGATCCTAAGGCTTGCAGGGGATTTGTGAATCAGTGCTCCCTACATTTCAAGCTTTTTCCGCATCTTTTTGCCTCGGACCAAGCCAAGGTTGCGTTTATGATGTCCCATCTAGAGGGTGAAGCACTGGCCTGGATGAATCTCTTGTGGGAACAGGAGGACCCGGTGACCACCAACATCCAGGACTTCCTGCAAGCTTTTCGGACCACATTTGATAAACCCGGACGCGCCGCCGCATCCGCCTCATCCCTCCTCAGGTTACGTCAGGGGACCTTGACGGTGGGCCAGTATGCCATCCGCTTCCGCACCTTGGCCTCAGAATTAGCATGGAATAATGAGGCTTTAACGGCCGCTTTCTGGGAAGGACTATCGGGCCGTATCAAGGACGAGCTGGCCGGCCGCGATGTGCCCTCCACCTTGGATGCCCTGATTGCTCTAGCAACCCGAGTGGACCTCCACTTTCAAGAACGATCCAAAGAACTGTCCCGTGAGAGACGTCCAGTACGGCACTCCTCCCCTCCGTTGAAACCCGCCGCTCCCCAGGCGGCGTCATCTGGTCTTCCCGTCCACGAGCCTATGCAAATCGACCGTCTGAGGCAGTCTGAGCAATGCCGAGCAGAACGGCTCGCCAAGGGCCTCTGCCTCTACTGCGGAGATGGCACCCACCTGCTACGGTCCTGTCCAGAGAGGCCGGGAAACTCCATAGTCTAGGGTTGGTAGGAGAGGCCACCCTAGGTACTGGGACTCTCTCAGATCCTATTACATGGACTGTTCAGGTGACAACGGAGGAGTCCCAGTTCACGGCAGAAGCATATCTCGACTCTGGGGCCGCAGGCAATTTCATCCAGCAGGCTATGGTGGACAAATACCAAGTGCCAGTTACTCCACTAGACAAACCCCTCGTGATTGCTTCGGTGGATGGAAGACCCCTCTCAGACACCATCTCGTTCAGCACCCAGCCTGTGGAACTCCGCATCGGTGCCCTGCACACCGAGAAAATCACTCTCTATGTTCTTCCGCGCATGTCCCATCAGATCCTGCTGGGTCTCCCCTGGTTACGGGCACACGAACCTTCGGTCAGCTGGTGTACTGGAGAAATCACCCGATGGGGCCCGTTCTGTCACAAGAAGTGTCTGAAGTCCATACAGCCCATCCGACGACATCCGGTCCCGTAGTCTCTACCTGGACTGCCTTCCGCCTATTGGTCCTTTGCAGACGTGTTTGACAAAAAGGAGTTGGAGGTGCTTCCGCCACATCGTCCCTACGACTGTGCCATCGACCTGCTGCCAGGGACCACGCCTCCTAGGGGACGGATATATCCCTTGTCACCTGCTGAAACACGGGCCATGTCCACCTACATCACCGAGAATCTGGCTAGGGGATTCATTCGGAGATCCTCCTCTCCTGCTGGCGCAGGCTTTTTCTTCGTTAAGAAGAAAGAAGGTGACCTGCGTCCTTGTATTGACTACCATGGACTTAACCAGATCACCGTAAAAAATAAATACCCTCTGCCACTCATTCCCGAATTGTTCGATCGGCTTAGAGGAGACCGTGTGTTCACCAAGTTGGATCTCTGCGGTGCCTACAACCTGGTTCGCATCCGCTCCGGGGACGAATGGAAGACCGCGTTCAATACTCGTGATGGGCACTACGAGTATTGCGTGATGCCCTTTGGTCTGTGTAACGCCCCGGCAGTTTTCCAAGAACTGGTGAATGACGTGTTCAGGGATCTCCTCTACGTCTGTGTGGTCGTGTATCTGGACGACATCCTGGTCTTCTCTCCGGACCTACCGACCCACAGAGAAAACGTGCAGCTGGTTCTCCAAAAACTGAGAGAGAACCGCCTGTACGCCAAGTACGAGAAATGCGTGTTCGAATGGTCATCTCTTCCCTTCCTGGGTTACGTGATCTCCAACATCGGTCTGCAGATGGACCCAGAGAAGGTCTGTTCCATTCTCAACTGGCCTCCTCCTTCCGGGCTGAAGGCTATACAACGCTTCCTCGGTTTCGCCAACTACTACCGTCAGTTTATCCCTCACTTTTCTGCTCTGACGGCGCCACTCTCGGCCTTGACCAAGAAGGGGGCTAACCCGAAGGACTGGCCACTGGTAGCTGACGCCGCATTCCGCTCCCTGAAGCAGGCCTTTGCTTCCTCTCCAGTTCTCCATCGTCCAGAGTTGAACCGACAGTTCACCTTGGAGGTGGGTGCCTCCTCATCTGGGGCCGGGGCAGTACTCATGCAGAAGACCGCCACCGGGAGAATGGTTACTTGCGGATTCTTCTCCAAGAGCTTCTCGGCACCTGAGCGCAACTACTCCATCGGTGATCGAGAACTACTGGCCGTTTAACTGGCACTGGAGGAATGGCGTTACCTCCTGGAGGGTGCAGTATACCCCGTGATCATTTACACGGATCACAAGAACTTGGAATACCTGTGATCAGCTCAAAGACTGAACCCACGACAAGCCCGATGGTCCTTGTTCTTTGCCCGGTTCGATTTCCGACTCCATTTCCGGCCTGCGGATAAGAACGTACAAGCAAATGCCTTGTCCAGGTCCTTTGTGCCAGTTGAGCAGGAAGAGGAGGCGTTCCAGCCCATCATTTGTCCCAGCAAGGTCATTCCGGTGGCTCCTGTCACCCAGGCTCAGATACCTCCTGGGAAGACCTATGTCTCGGAGACCGACAGGCAGAGAGTCTTACACTGGGGTCATGCCTCGAAAACAGCCGGCCATGCTGGCCAGAAGGAGACGTGGAGTACGATTACCCGTCACTATTGGTGGCCATCTCTTCACGAGGATGTCGTCACCTTCGTCTCAGCCTGTCCATCCTGTGCCCGGAACAAAACGCCCAAGCACCTTCCGTATGGTCGTCTTCTGCCTTTGCCAATTCCCTCCGTACCGTGGCGACACATTGCCATGGACTTCATAACGGACTTGCCCTTGTCCTCCGGACATACGGTCATATGGGTCGTAGTGGACCGTTTCTCTAAAATGGCTCATTTCATTCCCATGGTCGGACTACCCTCTGCTCCGGAGCTCGCTGATGCCTTCATACAACACGTCTTCCAGTAACATGGCTTTCCCGCACACATTGTGTCTGACAGGGGAACCCAGTATACCTCACGTTTCTGGAGGGCCCTCTGCAAGCCTCTGGGAGTGACTCTGGACTTTTCTTCAGCCTACCACCCTCAGTCAAATGGCCAAGTGGAATGAGTCAATCAGATCCTGACTTCATTCCTGCACCACTACATCAACGCCCATCATGACGATTGGTCCACGCTTCTTCCCTGAATTCTCCTACAACCATCACGTCAGCGAGTCCACCTCCAGCTCTCCTTTCCATGTTGTTTACGGACTTCAGCCTTCTGTTCCTTTACCAGTATCCGCGGCTTCTGATGTCCCCGCTGCTGATGCCCTGACCCGGGACTTCTCTGCCATATGGAACACTGTTAAGGCCTCTCTTGAACGCGCCTCCCTGCGGATGAAGAGACACGCCGACAAGAGGCGCCTGGATCCACCGAACTTCTCTCCTGGCGATCTGGTCTGGCTGGCTTCCAAATACATCCGATTGAAGCTGCCTTCGTACAAGTTGGGTCCTCGATACATCGGGCCGTTCAAGATTCTCAGCAAGGTCAATGAGGTCTCCTACAAACTGCAGCTCCCGGTCACGATGCGGATACCCAACTCCTTCCATGTCTCCTTACTCAAGCCGGTGGTTCTTGGTCCCCTCCCCGATGATGCCTCTATGGCTCCTCCTCCTATTGCTGGCGATGACGTGTATGCGGTAAGGGATATCGTGGCCATGAAGACCGCGCAGGGCCGGCAGTTCTTCCTGGTGGACTGGGCAGGTTATAGCCCTGAGGACCGGTCCTGGGAACCTCTGGAGAATGTTGGCACTCCCCTGATTCATGCCTTCCTGTCCCGGTTGCGGGGAGGGGGCGTGGGGGAGGGGGTACTGTCACGCTTCCCGGTCCCCGTGCTGCGATCCCCGGTCCCCGTGCTGCGATCCTCGGTCCTCGTGCTGCGATCCCCGGTCCCTGTGCTGCGATCCCCGGTTCCTGTGGCACGCTCCCCGGTTCCCGACGGCGCGCTCCACTCACCACTCCCGCTCCCGGTCCTCCTGCTCCCTCTCTCCCGCCGGTATCCTCCAGGCGTCCCCGCTCTAGGCGTCCCTCCGCATCGCAGGACACCCTGTCCGGCACTCCTGCTTCCTCGGCGCCGCTTCCTTCCCTGGTCTCAGGCACTCAGGCCTCGCGCATGCGCGTTAGGGCGCGCGGTCATTGACCCTTTCTTAAAGGGCCAGCGTCCAGAAACAGGATATTGGCTTGCAGGTACAGGGTATAAGAGTTTTCTTCTTCCAGGTGGGCGGGGCCTGTTCTACGTGTTTAGTGAGCTAGGAGTTCAGGTACCTCTTTGCCTTGTCCGGTATTAACCCTTTGCTGTCTCACAGAGCCCGTCCTGCCACGCCATCCGGTCCTAACCACGACTGCTGCATAATTCCTGTCAGGGGCTGTCGGCTGAGGTGACCACCATCTTCTTCAGTCCGGACCCGGCTCCGATCCCCAACGCCATGTGGTGACCTCCGTCCTCTTGTCCAGCTGAATCCGGTTCCACCTGTCATCTCCACCCGGCACCGGAACCAGAGCTTTGTTATCGGGACTACCATCTGGACCCTTGTGACCTCAGGGACATCTTCCTTCCTCCTTCCATAACGGACTGTGCCCACACAGCTAGTGCTTCGGCTACCGTGCATCAAGGCCCTCTGACGGGGTGACCGGACAGTCCCTGTATAGGGGTTAGCTCCGAGTTGCTCCGCTGGAGGAGTCCATTGCACGGCCCAGCGTTTCCACCACCAGGACCTTACCCTTACATATATCCGCTGCTGTGTAAACTTATTGCAAAACCTTAAAAAAAAACTTAAAAAACACACACACACACACATCTGTGCATCTGTAGCAGGAGTACTGCACTGATGGCGGCCTTGACCTGACCTCCACCCAGCCCCCAGCCCATTACCCCGCCTTAGTAGGCCAGCTAGAAAACTGTATGCAGAATTCATTAAAGCAGGCCACAAGTTTGAAGCAAAAGAATATTTTATTAGAATCAAAAAAATATGTAAACAATAAAATAAACACAACATGTCATAAGAAGCATGATGGAGGAGTTGGTTTGCTCCTGTCCGACCAATGCTCCTTTACACCAATTCCACCACCACCCTCTGTTACTCTCCCCTCTTTTGAAGTGCACTCCATACGAATCTACTCCCCTTCCAACCTCCAACTGGCTGTCATTTATCGCCCCCCAGGGCCAGCCACTGCCTTTTTTGACCATCTCACCACCTGGCTACTACATTTCCTTTCCACCGACATCCCCACCATTATCATGGGTGACTTTAACATCCCCATTGACACTTTTCACTCATCTGACTCTAAACTTCTAACAATCGCTTCCTCCTTCGGCCTCACCCAATGGTCCTCTGCAGCTACTCACAAAGATGGCCACACGCTGGACCTTATCTTCACTCATCTCTGTTCCCTATCTAACCTCTCTAACTCGCCTCTCCCCCTATCTGACCACAACCTACTCACATTCTCTTCCCTCTCTTCTGTAAGTACACAACCCCCCCTCCACAATCTTTCACCCCCTCCCCCCCCCCGCAGAAATCTCAATCACCTTGACTTACACTCACTCTCTCAGTCTCTTTTCCCTCTTGGAGACACCGCTTCTTCACACGATGCTGCTGCCACTTTATACAACACCCCTATCTCTGCAGCTCTCGAATCAGCTGCCCCTCTCACACACACCAAAACCCGCACAATCAACAGGCAACCCTGGCACACGAGCTAGACTAAAGAATTAAGACGGGCTTCCAGAATTGCTGAGCGCAGATGGAAGAGGTCTCATTCCACTGAGCACTTCATTACACACAAACAGGCTCTCACCACTTTCAAGTCTGCACTCACTGCTGCAAAACAAACCTACTTCTCATCCCTCATATCCTCTCTATCCCACAACCCTAAACAGCTATTCAACACTTTCAACTCTCTCTTCCGTCCCCCCGCACCACCTCCCTCTCTTCTCATTTCATCTGAATACTTTGCCTCTTTCTTCAAGCAGAAGATTGACAACATCAGAGCAAGCTTTGGCCCACAATCACCCCAGCCACTGCTCACAACTACTTAGACTTCTTCCTCCAAATCCAGCTTCTCCACCATGACAGAAGATCATCTTTCCACTCTACTCTCAAGATCACATCTCACAACCTGCCTGCTTGACCCACTCCCATCCCTCCTCATCCCCAATCTCACCACAGTCTTCATCCCGACCATAACCCATCTCTTCAACCCATCACTAACAACTGGTGTATTCCCTTCATGCTTTAAACATGCCTCCATCACACCCATCCTCAAAAAGCCCTCCCTTGACCCTTCCTCTGTGTCAAACTATCGCCCCATATCACTTCTTCCTTATGCCTCAAAACTACTGGAACAGCATGTCCATGTTGAACTATCCTCATATCTCTCTTCCTGCTCCCTCTTTGACCAGCTACAATCTGGCTTCCGACCCCATAATTTTACTGAAACTGCACTAACCAAAGTCACTAACAACCTACTAACCGCAAAATCCAAGTGACACTACTATGTCCTCCTCCTCCTAGACCTGTCCTCTGCCTTTGACACAGTAGACCACTCCCTTCTACTACAAATTCTCTCATCTCTGGGCATCACAGACTTGGCACTATCTTGGATCTCCTTATACTTAACCAACCGAACTTTCAGCGTCTCCCACTCTCACACCACTTCCTCATCTCTCCCTCTAGCTGTCGGTGTCCCCCAAGGTTAAGTTCTTGGACCCCTGCTGTTCTCCATTTACACCTTCGGCCTGGGACAGCTCATAGAGTCCCATGGCTTTCAGTATCTTCTCTACGCTGATGATATGTAGATCTACTTCTCTGGACCTGACATCAACTCCTTACTATCCAGAATCCCACAATGTCTGTCTGCTATTTCCTCCTTTTTCTCTGCTCGATTCTTAAAATTGAACATGGACAAAACAGAGTTCATTGTCTTTCCTCCTCATCACTCAACTCCCCTACCTGACATATCCATCAATGTCAATGGCTGCTCACGTTCCCCAGTGCCACGTGCTCGCTGCCTGGGAGTAATACTAGACTCTGATCTCTCTTTCAAGCCACACATCCGAGCCCTCTTCACCTCCTGCCGCTTCCAACTCAAAAATATTTCCTGGATCCGTACATTCTTTTCCCAAGAAGCTGCAAAAACCCTAGTATATGCCCTTATTATTTCCCGCCTGGATTATTGCAACCTCCTGCTCTGTGGTCTCCCTTCTAACAGTCTAGCACCTCTACAATCTATTCTAAACTATGCTGCCCGGCTAATCCACCTGTCCCCCCGCTACTCCCCGACCTCTCCTCTCTACCAATCCATTCACTGGCTTCCCATTGCCCAACGACTCCTGTTCAAAACCCTAACCATGACCTACAAAGCCATCGACAACCTGTCTCCTCCCTACATCTCTGACCTAGTCTCCCGGTACTTACCTGCACGTAACCTTCGATCCTCACAAGATCTCCTTCTCTACTCCCCTCTCATCTCCTCATCTAATCTCCTCCCCTCCTCATCTCCTCCTCGGTGTCCTGTGAAGAGGCTCTTGCATTTTGGACCATGAGTACTGTGAATATGGATCACGCTCGAACACAGCAGACGTGTCAGTTTCCCCGCTGCAGCTTTATTTAGTACCTCAAATATGACCCTTTCAGCATGCATCCTTTGGGTTTCATCCAGCTTACGAAGTCTGTCACCTGCAAAGTGTGCAAAGCCGCTAATTGTTCTGCTGAGTCAAAATGTTGTTTGCCAAAGCAAGGAGATCAGGTGAAGGCGAGGTGGTGGCCTTTCTTTTCCAACATGATGATAGTCGCCGAGGTAGAGTAGAAGGTGGAGTTTCTTCACTAGTCTCCTCACTATTAATGACCATACTGGCGATGTCATCACTGCCCCTGCTAAATGTTGGTGTGGACAAAGCTTGACAATCGTCCTGCGGAACAGAAAATTCATGTTAAAGCAAAACCCAAAACTTATTTTACATCATACAGCAACACCCAAATACAGTAATGTGTTTGCATTAGATATCATGAACAGCAGTCACATGGGTACACGTCAACTGGAAACAAATGTGAGAGGCGGGACTAGTACTACAGGATATGAAATGTAATTCAACGGTATGAAAACTGAGTGAGGTGAAACTAGTAAAGGAGTATACTTATCTGAACTGGAAGGGATAACTTTTGTAATCTGCAAAATTAATCATGGAAAACCGGAGTAACTATTTTCAATTCAACAATGCCATGTACATACAAAGTTTAAATCGTATTTAAAGGGAAGCAAATAAGGTACTTACATCTCCGACAGGGGAGTCAGGCCGGATCTCTAGCTCTTCTTCATTAGTCAATGTCATCATACATGTCATTGGGCGAGGTACCTCTTGGTCACGTGTAAAAGCCATCAAGTTATAGTACCATAACTTGGGCACATAAAGTTCTTCTGTTCCGGCACCAGACTTCGTGGACTTCTCAACCTTATTTAGCTCTTTTTTGTAGACTATGCGTAGGCCCTGAATTTTTTTTCTTCACTACAGTCTCATCTACCATGTTGCTGGGATTGTGCTGCTTGAAGAGGGCAACTAGTTTCTGATATGCCTCCTTTTTTATATATATTGCTGTAGTCAGCAGATTTAATCTTCCAAAGGCAGGGCAGGGAGCAATATAATTCAATCAATTCCCAAATAAACTCCTGGCTATTGGAGGACACCTGAAAAAAAGAAAAGCAAAATACTATAATACTGCCACTTATATACAAGAATATAACTACTATAATACTGCCCCTATGTACAACAATATAACTACTATAATACTGCCCCCTATATACAAAAATGTGAGACCCCAAACAAAGGCTACCTTGCAATCAGAAGGTGTAGGAAGATCCACAAGTAATAGCGCGCTAGTCACTCAGACGGGGATGCTGAAGCAAACCGCGTGGTGAAATGGAGGGATAATATGATCCACAGACATGCGTGCGCTCAGGAACAAAGGAAGGAAGCGCTACGGCGTTGACTTCTAATGCCAATGTTGCCCAATCTGAGAATGACAGCGCTGCAGTAGTGGCCACCAATCGGAGAAGAGGGGCATGGAAAAGGCAACGCAAAGGCACACCTGTGTGGAAACACTACGCCTCTATCGAGGTCTGAGTCGTCAGAATAGCTGCTGTGTGACAGGGTTCCAATGATCGCCGATGTCGTTATACGGATCGCCGTATCATTGCTGTGTCGTTAATTAGATCTGCCTGTTTGCCAGCTCACTAGTGACCATGTAGCGACGTACCAGCGATCCTGACCAGGTCGTATCATTGTCGGGATCGCTGGAACGTCACTGTGTGTAACCGGATCCTAAGGGCGGCTTTGCACGTTGCAACATCGCACGTGCGATGTCGGTGGGGTCAAATCGAAAGTGACGCACATCCAGCGTCACTTTCGACATTGTTGTGTGTAAATCCTAGATGATACGATTAACGAGCGCAAAAGCGTCATTATCGTATCATCGGTGCAGGCTCCGACTTTTTCATAATTACGCTGCCGCAACAGGTACGATGCTGTTCCTCGTTCCTGCGGCAGCCCACATTGCTGTGTGTAAAGCCGCAGGAGCGAGGAACATCTCCTTACCTGCCGCCGGCGGCTATACGGAAGGAAGGAGGTGGGCGGGATGTTTATGTGGCGCCCTGGCCTAGCCAGGTCGTCACAGATAACACACAAACACCCCACCCCACTAGACAGGGACACCAGCCAAACAAAAACCCTTGCTGCCTCCCTCCAGTGTCTGATGTCCACACCAGGTGGGGCGGAGCTAAGCGGTTGGCCCCACCCACCGAGGAATTCACAGGCCTGGAGGCGGGAAAAGTGTCAGAACAGTTTTAGGAGTTGAAGTGAGAGGAGCAAACACTTGGGTGTCTGAGTTTGTGGCCCAGGCACTGACAGCAAGGTTGGCAGACGGTGGTGGCCATCTGCAGAAGTGGTGGAGCAACCCCGAACCGTAGGACCAGGGACGGGCGACGGCCCGCCGGTACCGACCGGGGAGCGAAGTGAAGCCAGCACACACAGGCAGGGCCATTGGACCCCGACCAGGCTTGGAGCCGCCGACAATAGTCAGATCCGAATGTAACTGGAACCCCAGGGGTTTCACAACAGCAAAAGTCCCGATTGAAGGCAACCGCCCACACCGTGAGAGTATACAGCTACCACCTAAGGCTAGAGACCCAAGGGCCAGCGTCTGTGGGCAAACGGGCTCCTCCGGTACCCATACACCGGGGAGCGGACTACCGTTGGGAATCCATAGTAGTCAGAAAGAGAACATCAAGGTGCAGGGAAAGAAAGCCGCCATGGTTCATCCAGCCGTTTGGTTTACCGAGGACTTTGTACCTTTCTTGCTGTGTACACCCGTGCCATTCGGCACCGTGCCACGCTGTCCCTGCAACCCTGTACCTCACCAAACCTGCCTCCCCATCACAACATCACCGGGCCCCGGGACCACCGACCCCTACCCACGGAGGGGGAAAACAATATCCCAGCTGCTCCCTACCATCGCTCCCGGGATCCCCGTCATCAGCAGCGGTGGTGCCCATCTTCACCACGACCCGTGGGTGGTGTCACGGACTAAATCCCCCAAACCAACCACCCCTTTCACTCACGGGCGAGGAGCGCCGCTCAAATCCCTGGATCCGACCCACCGCTCGAGCCACCGAGCAGCAGTAGCAGCCGCAGCAGCGCCGGACCCGATGCGTTAGCGAGAGCGCAGCAGCGACGGCATCCTCCCCACCCGCGACATTTACATCCTGCTCATCTCCGCCCCTCCACCGCTATTGGCCGCCTGCCGTGTGACGTTGCTATGACGCCGCACGACCCACCCCCTTAGAAAGGAGGTGGGTCGCCGGCCAGAGCGACGGTCGCAAGGCAGGTGAGTGCATGTGAAGCTGGCGTAGCGATAATTTTCGCTACGCCAGCTATCACAAGATATCGTACCTGCGACGGGGGCGGGGACTATCGCGTGCAACATCGAAGCATCGGCTTGCGATGTCGCAACGTGCAAAGCCCGCCTTAGAGTTGCATAGCTGTCAATGTTGGATAACCATTTGGGTCAACATATGTCTCACTATATGCTTCCACTGGCACATACTGTAGGTACTAAACATAGGGGAGTCAATAATTTCATCTTGTATACCCGTTCTAACTGTAATTCCTAGCTGGGATACAAGAAAACAATATTTTAAGTTTTTTTGAATACTAACTCTAGTTTTTCAGAATCGAAGAATATATCCATTATCGTGGAGCCTATTTGCATCTCTGGGTAAAATTTCAAACGTTTTGCTAGCTTATAACCAAAAAGAGCACAATATCTCCCTGATGGATGAATATATCATGTTCATGTGTGGTATGTATAGAATGCGTGAAGGATGTTCAGTAAGATGATGACCACATTGTGTGTCTATATGACCAACAGCTGAAATGAGGGATAAAACTGTATTAGAATCAAATCTAATCAATTGTCCCCCTCTTATCTCAGCTAAGGGAGATGTGAGGGGTCTAGTGAGACACCGTAGTGCACTGTTTATTTTTGCAACCAGAATGAGTTAAAGATAATATGGCCAACCCCGTTATTTTAAGAGATGTGCTTGGGGCATGATTTTTGGCACTTACCATTATACCAGTGTGACTGGTCCTTCTCCTGCTCTTGTTACTTCAGTTTTCCCCACAGACTGCGCAGATATTCAGTCAATAAAATGGCTGTTAGTGGAAGAGCATGTGATCAGACCTGTCCAACTTTCTATTGGACATATCTGGTCACATGCTCCTCCACCAGCAGCCATTTTATGTACACAATTGCAGTGCAGTCTGTGAGGAAAGCTGCAGTATTATAGCAGTAGGAGAACCTGTCATATCGTTACAATAGTAAATGCCACAAAAATTATGTTCCCAACATATATGTGAAAATAAAGGTAAAGTGGCCAACCCCGTTAACTCATTCTGCTGTCAGCAATAGACCGTGTAATACAGACTGTATAGGAGGCAAATGGTGCAAAAGTTTTAGAAACCCAATGGCAAAAATGATTTTTAGCCCCAAATCCATGCACTTAAGAAATAAAGAAAAAACTGACCACAAAGATGGAGAGCACCTTTAAACATGTAATCTGTCACTTTTTTTATTTGGCTGGATGGTAGCCTCTGACAGGAGTCTGGGAGTGTGAGCGTTAATGTAGTGCCCCTGAACACCTCAGGGTGCTACAAGGTTCTGCATCCCCACAAGGATGCAGAGCCTACCCCTTTAGTCTTAGGGACCTAGAACCCCAGTGCCGGTAACACCAAAAACCCAGGTAATCCCAGCAAAATCCAAGCGACACTACTATGTCCTCCTCCTCCTAGACCTGTCCTCTGCCTTTGACACAGTAGACCACTCCCTTCTACTACAAATTCTCTCATCTCTGGGCATCACAGACTTGGCACTATCTTGGATCTCCTTATACTTAACCAACCGAACTTTCAGCGTCTCCCACTCTCACACCACTTCCTCATCTCTCCCTCTATCTGTCGGTGTCCCCCAAGGTTAAGTTCTTGGACCCCTGCTGTTCTCCATTTACACCTTCGGCCTGGGACAGCTCATAGAGTCCCATGGCTTTCAGTATCTTCTCTACGCTGATGATATGTAGATCTACTTCTCTGGACCTGACATCAACTCCTTACTATCCAGAATCCCAAAATGTCTGTCTGCTATTTCCTCCTTTTTCTCTGCTCGATTCTTAAAATTGAACATGGACAAAACAGAGTTCAATGTCTTTCCTCCTCATCACTCAACTCCCCTACCTGACATATCCATCAATGTCAATGGCTGCTCACGTTCCCCAGTGCCACGTGCTCGCTGCCTGGGAGTAATACTAGACTCTGATCTCTCTTTCAAGCCACACATCCGAGCCCTCTTCACCTCCTGCCGCTTCCAACTCAAAAATATTTCCCGGATCCGTACATTCTTTTCCCAAGAAGCTGCAAAAACCCTAGTATATGCCCTTATTATTTCCCGCCTGGATTATTGCAACCTCCTGCTCTGTGGTCTCCCTTCTAACAGTCTAGCACCTCTACAATCTATTCTAAACTATGCTGCCCGGCTAATCCACCTGTCCCCCCGCTACTCCCCGACCTCTCCTCTCTGCCAATCCATTCACTGGCTTCCCATTGCCCAACGACTCCTGTTCAAAACCCTAACCATGACCTACAAAGCCATCGACAACCTGTCTCCTCCCTACATCTCTGACCTAGTCTCCCGGTACTTACCTGCACGTAACCTTCGATCCTCACAAGATCTCCTTCTCTACTCCCCTCTCATCTCCTCATCTCATCTCCTCCCCTCCTCATCTCCTCCTCGGTGTCCTGTGAAGAGGCTCTTGCATTTTGGACCATGAGTACTGTGAATATGGATCACGCTCGAACACAGCAGACGTGTCAGTTTCCCCGCTGCAGCTTTATTTAGTACCTCAAATATGACCCTTTCAGCATGCATCCTTTGGGTTTCATCCAGCTTACGAAGTCTGTCACCTGCAAAGTGTGCAAAGCCGCTAATTGTTCTGCTGAGTCAAAATGTTGTTTGCCAAAGCAAGGAGATCAGGTGAAGGCGAGGTGGTGGCCTTTCTTTTCCAACATGATGATAGTCGCCGAGGTAGAGTAGAAGGTGGAGTTTCTTCACTAGTCTCCTCACTATTAATGACCATACTGGCGATGTCATCACTGCCCCTGCTACATGTTGGTGTGGACAAAGCTTGACAATGGTCCTGTGGGAACAGAAAATTCATGTTAAAGCAAAACCCAAAACTTATTTTACATCATACAGCAACACCCAAATACAGTAATGTGTTTGCATTAGATATCATGAGCAGCAGTCACATGGGTACACGTCAACTGGAAACAAATGTGAGAGGCGGGACTAGTACTACAGGATATGAAATGTAATTCAACGGTATGAAAACTGAGTGAGGTGAAACTAGTAAAGGAGTATACTTATCTGAACTGGAAGGGATAACTTTTGTAATCTGCAAAATTAATCATGGAAAACCGGAGTAACTATTTTCAATTCAACAATGCCATGTACATACAAAGTTTAAATCGTATTTATAGGGAAGCAAATAAGGTACTTACATCTCCGACAGGGGAGTTAGGCCGGATCTCTAGCTCTTCTTCCTTAGTCAATGTCATCATACATGTCATTGGGCGAGGTACCTCTTGGTCACGTGTAAAAGCCATCAAGTCATAGTACCATAACTTGGGCACATAAAGTTCTTCTGTTCCGGCACCAGACTTCGCGGACTTCTCAACCTTATTTAGCTCTTTTTTGTAGACTATGCGTAGGCCCTGAATTTTTTTTCTTCACTACAGTCTCATCTACCATGTTGCTGGGATTGTGCTGCTTGAAGAGGGCAACTAGTTTCTGATATGCCTCCTTTTTTATATATATTGCTGTAGTCAGCAGATTTAATCTTCCAAAGGCAGGGCAGGGAGCAATATAATTCAATCAATTCCCAAATAAACTCCTGGCTATTGGAGGACACCTGAAAAAAAGAAAAGCAAAATACTATAATACTGCCACTTATATACAAGAATATAACTACTATAATACTGCCCCTATGTACAACAATATAACTACTATAATACTGCCCCCTATATACAAAAATGTGAGACCCCAAACAAAGGCTACCTTGCAATCAGAAGGTGTAGGAAGATCCACAAGTAATAGCGCGCTAGTGACTCAGACGGGGATGCTGAAGCAAACCGCGTGGTGAAATGGAGGGATAATATGATCCACAGACATGCGTGTGCTCAGGAACAAAGGAAGGAAGCGCTACGGCGTTGACTTCTAATGCCAATGTTGCCCAATCTGAGAATGAAAGCGCTGCAGTAGTGGCCACCAATCGGAGCAGAGGGGCATGGAAAAGGCAACGCAAAGGCACACCTGTGTGGAAACACTACGCCTCTATCGAGGTCTGAGTCGTCAGAATAGCTGCTGTGTGACAGGGTTCCAATGATCGCCGATGTCGTTATACGGATCGCCGTATCATTGCTGTGTCGTTAATTAGATCTGCCTGTTTGCCAGCTCACTAGCGACCATGTAGCGACGTACCAGCGATCCTGACCAGGTCGTATCATTGTCGGGATCGCTGGAACGTCACTATGTGTAACCGGATCCTAAGGGCGGCTTTGCACGTTGCAACATCGCACGTGCGATGTCGGTGGGGTCAAATCGAAAGTGACGCACATCCAGCGTCACTTTCGACATTGTTGTGTGTAAATCCTAGATGATACGATTAATGAGCGCAAAAGCGTCATTATCGTATCATCGGTGCAGGCTCCGACTTTTTCATAATTACGCTGCCGCAACAGGTACGATGCTGTTCCTCGTTCCTGCGGCAGCCCACATTGCTGTGTGTAAAGCCGCAGGAGCGAGGAACATCTCCTTACCTGCCGCCGGCGGCTATACGGAAGGAAGGAGGTGGGCGGGATGTTTATGTGGCGCCCTGGCCTAGCCAGGTCGTCACAGATAACACACAAACACCCCACCCCACTAGACAGGGACACCAGCCAAACAAAAACCCTTGCTGCCTCCCTCCAGTGTCTGATGTCCACACCAGGTGGGGCGGAGCTAAGCGGTTGGCCCCACCCACCGAGGAATTCACAGGCCTGGAGGCGGGAAAAGTGTCAGAACAGTTTTAGGAGTTGAAGTGAGAGGAGCAAACACTTGGGTGTCTGAGTTTGTGGCCCAGGCACTGACAGCAAGGTTGGCAGATGGTGGTGGCCATCTGCAGAAGTGGTGGAGCAACCCCGAACCGTAGGACCAGGGACGGGCGACGGCCCGCCGGTACCGACCGGGGAGCGAAGTGAAGCCAGCACACACAGGCAGGGCCATTGGACCCCGACCAGGCTTGGAGCCGCCGACAATAGTCAGATCCGAATGTGACTGGAACCCCAGGGGTTTCACAACAGCAAAAGTCCCGATTGAAGGCAACCGCCCACACCGTGAGAGTATACAGCTACCACCTAAGGCTAGAGACCCAAGGGCCAGCGTCTGTGGGCAAACGGGCTCCTCCGGTACCCATACACCGGGGAGCGGACTACCGTTGGGAATCAATAGTAGTCAGAAAGAGAACATCAAGGTGCAGGGAAAGAAAGCCGCCATCGTTCATCCAGCCGTTTGGTTTACCGAGGACTTTGTACCTTTCTTGCTGTGTACACCCGTGCCATTCGGCACCGTGCCACGCTGTCCCTGCAACCCTGTACCTCACCAACCCTGCCTCCCCATCACAACATCACCGGGCCCCGGGACCACCGACCCCTACCCACGGAAGGGGAAAACAATATCCCAGCTGCTCCCTACCATCGCTCCCGGGATCCCCGTCATCAGCAGCGGTGGTGCCCATCTTCACCATGACCTGTGGGTGGTGTCACGGACTAAATCCCCCAAACCAACCACCCCTTTCACTCACGGGCGAGGAGCGCCGCTCAAATCCCGGATCCGACCCACCGCTCGAGCCACCGAGCAGCAGTAGCAGCCGCAGCAGCGCCGGACCCGATGCGTTAGCGAGAGCGCAGCAGCGACGGCATCCTCCCCGCCCGCGACATTTACATCCTGCTCATCTCCGCCCCTCCACCGCTATTGGCCGCCTGCCGTGTGACGTTGCTATGACGCCGCACGACTCACCCCCTTAGAAAGGAGGCGGGTCGCCGGCCAGAGCGACGGTCGCAAGGCAGGTGAGTGCATGTGAAGCTGGCGTAGCGATAATTTTCGCTACGCCAGCTATCACAAGATATCGTACCTGCGACGGGGGCGGGGACTATCGCGTGCAACATCGAAGCATCGGCTTGTGATGTCGCAACGTGCAAAGCCCGCCTTAGAGTTGCATAGCTGTCAATGTTGGATAACCATTTGGGTCAACATATGTCTCACTATATGCTTCCACTGGCACATACTGTAGGTACTAAACATAGGGGAGTCAATATTTTCACCTTGTATACCCGTTCTAACTGTAATTCCTAGCTGGGATACAAGAAAACAATATTTTAAGTTTTTTTGAATACTAACTCTAGTTTTTCAGAATCGAAGAATATATCCATTATCGTGGAGCCTATTTGCATCTCTGGGTAAAATTTCAAAAGTTTTGCTAGCTTATAACCAAAAAGAGCACAATATCTCCCTGATGGATGAATATATCATGTTCATGTGTGGTATGTAAAGAATGTGTGAAGGATGTTCAGTAAGATGATGACCACATTGTGTGTCTATATGACCAACAGCTGAAATGAGGGATAAAACTGTATTAGAATCAAATCTAATCAATTGTCCCCCTCTTATCTCAGCTAAGGGAGATGTGAGGGGTCTAGTGAGACACCGTAGTGCACTGTTTATTTTTGGAACCAGAATGAGTTAAAGATAATATGGCCAACCCCGTTATTTTAAGAGATGTGCTTGGGGCATGATTTTTGGCACTTACCATTATACCAGTGTGACTGGTCCTTCTCCTGCTCTTGTTACTTCAGTTTTCCCCACAGACTGCGCAGATATTCAGTCAATAAAATGGCTGTTAGTGGAAGAGCATGTGATCAGACCTGTCCAACTTTCTATTGGACATATCTGGTCACATGCTCCTCCACCAGCAGCTATTTTATGTACACAATTGCAGTGCAGTCTGTGAGGAAAGCTGCAGTATTATAGCAGTAGGAGAACCTGTCATATCGTTACAATAGTAAATGCCACAAAAATTATGTTCCCAACATATATGTGAAAATAAAGGTAAAGTGGCCAACCCCGTTAACTCATTCTGCTGTCAGCAATAGACCGTGTAATACAGACTGTATAGGAGGCAAATGGTGCAAAAGTTTTAGAAACCCAATGGCAAAAATGATTTTTAGCCCCAAATCCATGCACTTAAGAAATAAAGAAAAAACTGACCACAAAGATGGAGAGCACCTTTAAACATGTAATCTGTCACTTTTTTTATTTGGCTGGATGGTAGCCTCTGACAGGAGTCTGGGAGTGTGAGCGTTAATGTAGTGCCCCTGAACACCTCAGGGTGCTACAAGGTTCTGCATCCCCACAAGGATGCAGAGCCTACCCCTTTAGTCTTAGGGACCCAGAACCCCAGTGCCGGTAACACCAAAAACCCAGGTAATCCCAGCAAAATCCAAGCGACACTACTATGTCCTCCTCCTCCTAGACCTGTCCTCTGCCTTTGACACAGTAGACCACTCCCTTCTACTACAAATTCTCTCATCTCTGGGCATCACAGACTTGGCACTATCTTGGATCTCCTTATGCTTAACCAACCGAACTTTCAGCGTCTCCCACTCTCACACCACTTCCTCATCTCTCCCTCTATCTGTCGGTGTCCCCCAAGGTTAAGTTCTTGGACCCCTGCTGTTCTCCATTTACACCTTCGGCCTGGGACAGCTCATAGAGTCCCATGGCTTTCAGTATCTTCTCTACGCTGATGATACGTAGATCTACTTCTCTGGACCTGACATCAACTCCTTACTATCCAGAATCCCACAATGTCTGTCTGCTATTTCCTCCTTTTTCTCTGCTCGATTCTTAAAATTGAACATGGGCAAAACAGAGTTCATTGTCTTTCCTCCTCATCACTCAACTCCCCTACCTGACATATCCATCAATGTCAATGGCTGCTCACGTTCCCCAGTGCCACGTGCTCGCTGCCTGGGAGTAATACTAGACTCTGATCTCTCTTTCAAGCCACACATCCGAGCCCTCTTCACCTCCTGCCGCTTCCAACTCAAAAATATTTCCCGGATCCGTACATTCTTTTCCCAAGAAGCTGCAAAAACCCTAGTATATGCCCTTATTATTTCCCGCCTGGATTATTGCAACCTCCTGCTCTGTGGTCTCCCTTCTAACAGTCTAGCACCTCTACAATCTATTCTAAACTATGCTGCCCGGCTAATCCACCTGCCCCCCGCTACTCCCCGACCTCTCCTCTCTGCCAATCCATTCACTGGCTTCCCATTGCCCAACGACTCCTGTTCAAAACCCTAACCATGACCTACAAAGCCATCGACAACCTGTCTCCTCCCTACATCTCTGACCTAGTCTCCCGGTACTTACCTGCACGTAACCTTCGATCCTCACAAGATCTCCTTCTCTACTCCCCTCTCATCTCCTCATCTCATCTCCTCCCCTCCTCATCTCCTCCTCGGTGTCCTGTGAAGAGGCTCTTGCATTTTGGACCATGAGTACTGTGAATATGGATCACGCTCGAACACAGCAGACGTGTCAGTTTCCCCGCTGCAGCTTTATTTAGTACCTCAAATATGACCCTTTCAGCATGCATCCTTTGGGTTTCATCCAGCTTACGAAGTCTGTCACCTGCAAAGTGTGCAAAGCCGCTAATTGTTCTGCTGAGTCAAAATGTTGTTTGCCAAAGCAAGGAGATCAGGTGAAGGCGAGGTGGTGGCCTTTCTTTTCCAACATGATGATAGTCGCCGAGGTAGAGTAGAAGGTGGAGTTTCTTCACTAGTCTCCTCACTATTAATGACCATACTGGCGATGTCATCACTGCCCCTGCTACATGTTGGTGTGGACAAAGCTTGACAATGGTCCTGCGGGAACAGAAAATTCATGTTAAAGCAAAACCCAAAACTTATTTTACATCATACAGCAACACCTAAATACAGTAATGTGTTTGCATTAGATATCATGAGCAGCAGTCACATGGGTACACGTCAACTGGAAACAAATGTGAGAGGCGGGACTAGTACTACAGGATATGAAATGTAATTCAACGGTATGAAAACTGAGTGAGGTGAAACTAGTAAAGGAGTATACTTATCTGAACTGGAAGGGATAACTTTTGTAATCTGCAAAATTAATCATGGAAAACCGGAGTAACTATTTTCAATTCAACAATGCCATGTACATACAAAGTTTAAATCGTATTTATAGGGAAGCAAATAAGGTACTTACATCTCCGACAGGGGAGTCAGGCCGGATCTCTAGCTCTTCTTCCTTAGTCAATGTCATCATACATGTCATTGGGCGAGGTACCTCTTGGTCACGTGTAAAAGCCATCAAGTTATAGTACCATAACTTGGGCACATAAAGTTCTTCTGTTCCGGCACCAGACTTCGTGGACTTCTCAACCTTATTTAGCTCTTTTTTGTAGACTATGCGTAGGCCCTGAATTTTTTTTCTTCACTACAGTCTCATCTACCATGTTGCTGGGATTGTGCTGCTTGAAGAGGGCAACTAGTTTCTGATATGCCTCCTTTTTTATATATATTGCTGTAGTCAGCAGATTTAATCTTCCAAAGGCAGGGCAGGGAGCAATATAATTCAATCAATTCCCAAATAAACTCCTGGCTATTGGAGGACACCTGAAAAAAAGAAAAGCAAAATACTATAATACTGCCACTTATATACAAGAATATAACTACTATAATACTGCCCCTATGTACAACAATATAACTACTATAATACTGCCCCCTATATACAAAAATGTGAGACCCCAAACAAAGGCTACCTTGCAATCAGAAGGTGTAGGAAGATCCACAAGTAATAGCGCGCTAGTGACTCAGACGGGGATGCTGAAGCAAACCGCGTGGTGAAATGGAGGGATAATATGATCCACAGACATGCGTGCGCTCAGGAACAAAGGAAGGAAGCGCTACGGCGTTGACTTCTAATACCAATGTTGCCCAATCTGAGAATGACAGCGCTGCAGTAGTGGCCACCAATCGGAGCAGAGGGGCATGGAAAAGGCAACGCAAAGGCACACCTGTGTGGAAACACTACGCCTCTATCGAGGTCTGAGTCATCAGAATAGCTGCTGTGTGACAGGGTTCCAATGATCGCCGATGTCGTTATACGGATCGCCGTATCATTGCTGTGTCGTTAATTAGATCTGCCTGTTTGCCAGCTCACTAGCGACCATGTAGCGACGTACCAGCGATCCTGACCAGGTCGTATCATTGTCGGGATCGCTGGAACGTCACTTTGTGTAACCGGATCCTAAGGGCGGCTTTGCACGTTGCAACATCGCACGTGCGATGTCGGTGGGGTCAAATCGAAAGTGACGCACATCCAGCGTCACTTTCGACATCGTTGTGTGTAAATCCTAGATGATACGATTAACGAGCGCAAAAGCGTCATTATCGTATCATCGGTGCAGGCTCCGACTTTTTCATAATTACGCTGCCGCAACAGGTACGATGCTGTTCCTCGTTCCTGCGGCAGCCCACATTGCTGTGTGTAAAGCCGCAGGAGCGAGGAACATCTCCTTACCTGCCGCCGGCGGCTATACGGAAGGAAGGAGGTGGGCGGGATGTTTATGTGGCGCCCTGGCCTAGCCAGGTCGTCACAGATAACACACAAACACCCCACCCCACTAGACAGGGACACCAGCCAAACAAAAACCCTTGCTGCCTCCCTCCAGTGTCTGATGTCCACACCAGGTGGGGCGGAGCTAAGCGGTTGGCCCCACCCACCGAGGAATTCACAGGCCTGGAGGCGGGAAAAGTGTCAGAACAGTTTTAGGAGTTGAAGTGAGAGGAGCAAACACTTGGGTGTCTGAGTTTGTGGCCCAGGCACTGACAGCAAGGTTGGCAGACGGTGGTGGCCATCTGCAGAAGTGGTGGAGCAACCCCGAACCGTAGCACCAGGGACGGACGACGGCCCGCCGGTACCGACCGGGGAGCGAAGTGAAGCCAGCACACACAGGCAGGGCCATTGGACCCCGACCAGGCTTGGAGCCGCCGACAATAGTCAGATCCGAATGTGACTGGAACCCCAGGGGTTTCACAACAGCAAAAGTCCCGATTGAAGGCAACCGCCCACACCGTGAGAGTATACAGCTACCACCTAAGGCTAGAGACCCAAGGGCCAGCGTCTGTGGGCAAACGGGCTCCTCCGGTACCCATACACCGGGGAGCGGACTACCGTTGGGAATCCATAGTAGTCAGAAAGAGAACATCAAGGTGCAGGGAAAGAAAGCCGCCATCGTTCATCCAGCCGTTTGGTTTACCGAGGACTTTGTACCTTTCTTGCTGTGTACACCCGTGCCATTCGGCACCGTGCCACGCTGTCCCTGCAACCCTGTACCTCACCAACCCTGCCTCCCCATCACAACATCACCGGGCCCCGGGACCACCGACCCCTACCCACGGAGGGGGAAAACAATATCCCAGCTGCTCCCTACCATCGCTCCCGGGATCCCCGTCATCAGCAGCGGTGGTGCCCATTTTCACCACGACCCGTGGGTGGTGTCACGGACTAAATCCCCCAAACCAACCACCCCTTTCACTCACGGGCGAGGAGCGCCGCTCAAATCCTTGGATCCAACCCACCGCTCGAGCCACCGAGCAGCAGTAGCAGCCGCAGCAGCGCCAGACCCGATGCGTTAGCGAGAGCGCAGCAGCGACGGCATCCTCCCCGCCCGCGACATTTACATCCTGCTCATCTCCGCCCCTCCACCGCTATTGGCCGCCTGCCGTGTGACGTTGCTATGACGCCGCACGACCCACCCCCTTAGAAAGGAGGCGGGTCGCCGGCCAGAGCGACGGTCGCAAGGCAGGTGAGTGCATGTGAAGCTGGCGTAGCGATAATTTTCGCTACGCCAGCTATCACAAGATATCGTACCTGCGACGGGGGCGGGGACTATCGCGTGCAACATCGAAGCATCGGCTTGCGATGTCGCAACGTGCAAAGCCCGCCTTAGAGTTGCATAGCTGTCAATGTTGGATAACCATTTGGGTCAACATATGTCTCACTATATGCTTCCACTGGCACATACTGTAGGTACTAAACATAGGGGAGTCAATATTTTCACCTTGTATACCCGTTCTAACTGTAATTCCTAGCTGGGATACAAGAAAACAATATTTTAAGTTTTTTTGAATACTAACTCTAGTTTTTCAGAATCGAAGAATATATCCATTATCGTGGAGCCTATTTGCATCTCTGGGTAAAATTTCAAAAGTTTTGCTAGCTTATAACCAAAAAGAGCACAATATCTCCCTGATGGATGAATATATCATGTTCATGTGTGGTATGTAAAGAATGTGTGAAGGATGTTCAGTAAGATGATGACCACATTGTGTGTCTATATGACCAACAGCTGAAATGAGGGATAAAACTGTATTAGAATCAAATCTAATCAATTGTCCCCCTCTTATCTCAGCTAAGGGAGATGTGAGGGGTCTAGTGAGACACCGTAGTGCACTGTTTATTTTTGGAACCAGAATGAGTTAAAGATAATATGGCCAACCCCGTTATTTTAAGAGATGTGCTTGGGACATGATTTTTGGCACTTACCATTATACCAGTGTGACTGGTCCTTCTCCTGCTCTTGTTACTTCAGTTTTCCCCACAGACTGCGCAGATATTCAGTCAATAAAATGGCTGTTAGTGGAAGAGCATGTGATCAGACCTGTCCAACTTTCTATTGGACATATCTGGTCACATGCTCCTCCACCAGCAGCCATTTTATGTACACAATTGCAGTGCAGTCTGTGAGGAAAGCTGCAGTATTATAGCAGTAGGAGAACCTGTCATATCGTTACAATAGTAAATGCCACAAAAATTATGTTCCCAACATATATGTGAAAATAAAGGTAAAGTGGCCAACCCCGTTAACTCATTCTGCTGTCAGCAATAGACCGTGTAATACAGACTGTATAGGAGGCAAATGGTGCAAAAGTTTTAGAAACCCAATGGCAAAAATGATTTTTAGCCCCAAATCCATGCACTTAAGAAATAAAGAAAAAACTGACCACAAAGATGGAGAGCACCTTTAAACATGTAATCTGTCACTTTTTTTATTTGGCTGGATGGTAGCCTCTGACAGGAGTCTGGGAGTGTGAGCGTTAATGTAGTGCCCCTGAACACCTCAGGGTGCTACAAGGTTCTGCATCCCCACAAGGATGCAGAGCCTACCCCTTTAGTCTTAGGGACCCAGAACCCCAGTGCCGGTAACACCAAAAACCCAGGTAATCCCAGTTTTCCCCAACAATCCCCCATACAATAGTATCTAGTAAGGGTGGGGCCATGGATGGCCGCCTAGAGGTGAAGCCAATCCAGTCCACTAGTTGACCACGTGGGAGGGGCAGACTGTGGAGAGTAGTCGGGGACACAGGAAGACAGTAGAGAGAAACATGTGTGACTGTTGAACAGAGTTGATAGTGAAAGTGAAGTGACACCCTGACTCGGGTTAACGGTGACCTGGTACCCAGGAGAGGTGGTTGCCGGTGGAGTACTCCCGAAACTGTGCACCAATGGGGTACAGGACCCTAGGACAGGAAATAGCTTCAAGCCGACCTGTTAACACCTGCACAGCAAAAGGGACCATCAAGGACCTTGCTGACCCTAAATAATCTGAAGACTCAGTAGCAAAGAGAGAGTCGGGGACAGGACCAGAGACTCCAACCCCACAGGGTTCTTGCTACCGTTAGGCGGACAGAGAAGTGGACAAACCACAGAACGGGGACCCCCAGTGTTTTATACCACGGGGACCCACTTACCAGAGACAGGTGCAGGGGAAGAAGGTACCACAGAACCAGACTGGCACTGGGACGAAGGGGACCTGGAGGCAAAACCATCCGGCCTCGGGCAACCAGTTAACATCTAAAGTGAGTAAACAGGTGCACTGAATACCGGACTCCCTCTTCCGATGCCCACCGCACCATATACCCGCTGGGGCAATACCCTACTTGCGGAGGGATTACCATACTAGTTGCAATACCATCAGCCCCAGTAGTGACATTCTGCAGCGGCCGCTGCCTACATATAGCCACAATACCGCAAGTGGCGTCACAAATAACTTTATTCACAAATCCCCTGTAAATATCCCCATTACAAAAAGGGCCCAGGGCACGGAACCGGGTAACGGCCATCATCGTGATATCCCCAATTGAGACACTGTCCGGAACCGAGTACCCCATATCCCTGGGTGCGACATTAAGATCTCTCCATGTGGAGAGTGCCAGCCAGGGGTAAATATTCAACCACGGGGGAACACTATTCTCCTTAAGGAGACTTTGCAAGCCAGCCAGGGGTAAAGAGATTTAAATGCCAGGGATGCTCCTTGGGGAAATTAAATATGCAAAATGTATTTTCAGAGAGCAAGAGGGCTTGAACTCTAGTGGCCCCTCTTAAAATAGCTATTTTAAAAGTCAATATTGACCCTTGCCACATGACTGCGGATAGAAGCCAACCAGACACTCCATTTGCAAACGTGTTTTATGGGGTTTGCCCCACCTCAGTGCAAAAGCAAAAGGTGTGATTCTGCAAGATGAAATGGAAATCTAAGGGGTGATGGGACAATTTGCACATTTAATATCCCAGAAGAGTATTGCGTGGCTTATAAGTTTGCTTACCCCAACTAGGCACTCTACTCAAAGAAACACTTTATCCCTTACACACCTGTAGAGAAGAAGGCATTTTATAGATTGGCTTTTTGCTCAAGCACTTTAACCATTTTATCCAGGTTTTTATTGAGCAGAACAACACTATAATTTGTGAGTCTCTTAATGTTTATGTAATTGCAGAATATGTTTACATTATTCTTAATATCTTTGGTAATGAGTCTTTCAGTTTCAATCTTTGCCTTTAAACAGGACCCTTCATCAATTTCTTTAATGTTGAACTTGACTCATAATGTAATAGTCGCTGCAAAATAGAATAAAACATTTTTGTTTGTTTCTATGTGGTCTCTCCCAACAGATATATTGAAAAAAAAATAAGAATTTAGCACCTATTGAGTTAACTATTGTTAAATCCAAGTGGGTGTCAATGAATAGTTTTCACTGGGGGGCATGTAGACTACAGTTCAAAGTTTTGGGGTCACCCAGACAATTTTGTCTTTTCAATGAAAAATCATACTTTTATTTATTAAATGAGTTGCATAATGAATAGAATATATAGTCCAGACATTGCCTAGGTTAGAAATAATGAATTTTACTTGAAATAATAATTTTCTCCGTCAAACTTTGCTTTCGCCAAAGAATGCTCTTTTGCAGCAATTCCAGCTTTGCAGACCTTTGGCATTCCAGCTGTTCATTTGCGGAGGTAATCTTGAGGTATTTCACCCCATGTTTCCGGAAACCTCTCCCACAAGTTGGATTGGCTTGATGGGCACTTTCTGCATACCATACTGTCAAGCTGCTCCCACAACAGCTCAATAGAGTTGAGGTCTGGTGACTGGGCTGGCCACTCCATTACAGATAGAATACTAGCTGCCTGCTTCTTCCCTAAATAGTTAATGCATAATTTGGAGGTGTGCTTTGGGTCATGAAATTGGCTCCAATCAAGCGCTGTCCACACGGTAAGGCATGGCGTTGCAAAATGGAGTGATAGCCTTCATTATTCGAAATCCCTTTCACCTTGTACAAATCTCCTACTTTACCAGCACCAAAGCAACCCCAGACCATCACATTACCTCCACCATGCTTGACAGATGGCGTCAGGCACTCTTCCAGCATCTTTTAAGTTGTTCTGCGTCTCACAAATGATCTTCTGTGTGATCCAAACACCTCAAACTTTGATTCGTCTGTCCATAACACTTTTTTCCAATCTTCCTCTGTCCAATGTCGGTGTTCTTTTGCCCATATTAATCTTTACCTTTTATTAGCCAGTCTCAGATATGGCTTTTTCTTTGCCACTCTGCCTTGAAGGCCAGCATCCCGGAGTCGCCTCTTCACTGTAGACGTTAACACTGGTGTTTTGAGGATACTATTTAATGAAGCTGCCAGTTGAGGACCTGTGAGGCGTCGATTTCTCAAACTAGAGACTCTAATGTACTTGTCTTGCTGCTCAGTTGTGCAGCGGGGCCTCCCACTTCTCTTTCTACTCTGGTTAAAACTTGTTTGTGCTCTCCTCTGAAGGGAGTAGCACACACTGTTGTAGGAAATCTTCAGTTTCTAGGCAATTTCTTGCCTGGAATATCCTTCATTTCTAAAAACAAGAATAGACTGTCGAGTTTCACATGAAAGTTCTCTTTTTCTGGCCATTTTCAGAGTTTAATAGAACCAACAAATGTATTTCTCCAAATTCTCAACTAGCTCAAAGGAAGGTCAATTTTATAGCTTTTCTAATCAGCAAAACTGTTTTCAGCTGTGCTAACATACATGCACAAGGGTTTTCAAGGGATTTCTAAACATCCATTAACTTTCTAACACAGTTAGCAAACACAATGTACCATTAGAACACTGGAGTGGTGGTTGTTGGAAATGGGCCTCTCTATACTGTACCTATGTAGATATTGCATTAAAAAACAGACGTTTGAAGCTAGAATAGTCATTTACCCCATTCAAAATATATAGAGTGTATTAATGTTAGCTTCATTAAAAAAAAAAAAAAAAAAAAAGTGTTTTTCTTTCAAAAATAAGGAAATATCTAAGCTTAGAACTGTAATGTACTTGTTCCCCTTGTATGCAAGACTGCCACCAGGAATTTCGGGGCCCCATACTGGCAACATTTTTGGGCCTCCTTGAGACTTTGCCCAGGCTCCACCCCAGCTCTGCCTCCACCCCCTTCTTTCAGAGTCCCACCTACACTATAATATAGATGCTGCAGGCTGTGTGTGTGTGTGTGTGTGTGTGTGTGTGTATATAGTCATACATATATCCTAGTCATCATATATGCATACAGTCATGGCGAAAAGTGTTGGCACCTGTCACGCTTCCCGGGTCCTCTGCTCCGCTTCCCGGCTCACCTGCCACGCTCCCTGCTCCCCAGCCTCCATCGCCCGCGCTTCCCAGGCCTCCTGGTCCCCTTTCCCGGCGCCCGTCGGCTTCCCAGCCCCAGCCCGGCTCTGCTGCGTCCTCCTCTCAGCTTCCTGCCCTGGCTTCTGGCACCCGGGCCGCGCGCATGCGCATTAGGGCGCGCGCGCGGTCACTGACCCTTTCTTAAAGGGCCAGTGTCCACTGACAGGAAATGAAGCACACAGGTACGGGGTATAAAGGGGTTCAATGTCCAAGGGGGCGGGGCCTGATCTTTGTGTTTCCCAAGCTAGGAGTCAGGTCTCCTTGTGTTCCTGTGAGATACTTACCTCTCTCTCTTCTAGAGCCGATCCTGCATTGCCATCCGGTCCTGCCGTATCCCGAACCCCGAACGCTGCCTATCTGCCATCCTGACAGTCCGCACCATCTCTGTTCCCTGCGGTGACCCGTCATCTCGCTCCAACGGTTCCGGACCCCGCCTGACATCATCCCGGCTTCCGAACCTGAGCTCCGTCACCCGGACCACCATCAGTGACACCGTGGTTCCAGGACTTCTCCATTGTGCTCTTGTGCGCGGACTGTTCTGCTACCTATAGTGCTCCGGCTACCGGACTCCTTTCCCTCATCGGGGAGTTCGGCCCAGTGGATCCACCTCCCGGGTCTGCCCATCCACCTGGCCCTAACAGTACCCTTGAAATTGTTCCAGAACTGAAGTATTTCCCCTAGAAAATTAATAATAAAAATAATACACTGCTTACACTGCCCATCTCCATAATACATCATCTACATCTCCAAAATATCTCTCCAACACTGTCCTTCTCTATAATATACCCCGCACACTGCACCTCTCTATAATATCCCCCCCAAACACTGCATATCTGTACGTATAACATATCCCACACAGTGCCCTTCTGTATAATATCCCCTAAACACTGCCCCTCTGTATAATATCAACCACACACTGCTCCTCTATATAATATCCCCCCACACACTGCCCTTCTGTTATATCCCTCTCACACACTGCCACTCTGTATAATATCCCTCACACACTGCTCCTGTTTAATATCCCCCACACACTGCCCCTCTGTATAATATTCCCACGCACACTGTCGCTCTGTAAAATAAACCCCCACACTTCCCCTCTGTGTAAAATCCCCCACAAACTGCTCCTCTGTATAATATCCCCCACACACTTGCCCTCTCTATAATTTACCCCCACACACTTCTCTGTATAGCAGGGGTGGGGAAGCTCCGGCCCGCGGGCCGCATGCGGCCCACCATGACCTTTTCTGTGGCCTGCAGGCAGATTTCCGGGGGTGGCAGTGCTACGGCCACGCCGCGGTATTACCGGTCGCCAGCCCTTTAAATCTCCACATGCGTTGCTGGCGCGCACCAATGAGCTCCCTCAATGGCAAGTGCCAGCGTGCTCAGCACTTACTTTGTGGGCGGGTTTATCGCTCTGTGATTCCATCCCATATCACCTTCACCGCCTCCAGCATTGTACCGACCGCTCTACAGCGCTTGTGTGCCGCCCGCTGCACGGCGCTATGTGCCGCCTGCTCCACGGCGCTATGTGCCGCCTGCTCCACGGCGTTGTGTGTCACCCGCTCCACGGCGCTCTGTGCCGCCCGCTCCACAGCACTTGTGTGCCACCCGCTCCAAGGCGCTATGTGCTGCCCACTCCACGGCTGTAACACCTGCCTGGATAAACAGACTCAGGTAGGATGTAATGGACAGACTAAAGGGAAGCCCCTCACCAAGCAGGACCCCAGAACCCTGAAACCCTTTAACCCCTATACAGGGATTTGGAATTACACAAGGCCCTGGAGATCTCTACCCGTGGAAGGCTGCAGTCCGATGAGAGTAGTCGTCAGGCAGGGTCACACCAGGAACAGCAGAACAGGGACAGAATCGGCAGGCAAAGGAGTAAACAGAAAACGTAGCAGTGGTCAGATCCGGGTCGGGCAGCGAGGTACAAAACAGCAGGCAGAAGGGTAGTCAACAACAAGCAAGTCAGCGCACAGAAATCACAAAACAAACAGCACATGAGCCAGAATCAGAACTATCTCTGGCAGAGGCCAGCAGACAGGAGGGGGAATAAGAAGGGTGTGGTGTCTTCCCATTAGCTGTAGCTGAATGATGGTACTTCAGCTGGGAGACACCCGCCACCTACAGTCAGTCAGCGGTACTGCAGATCCCAAGATAACCCAGCCCAGTGGATGATTGGAGCCTGCGCCCACCGGTGCTGCTGGCATCGACTCCTCTCCCATCACCAGCACCATCCACGGCAGGAACACGGCGTCGCCTGGCGATCGGAGCAGAAGTCGCTGGAGCAGACTCCGGCGGTGACGTAACAACGGCGCTATGTGCCACCTGCTCCACAGCGCTGTGTGTCGCCCGCTCCACGCGCTCTGTGCCGCCCGTTCCATGGCACTTGTGTGCCACACTCTTCACGGTGCTTGTGTGCCGTCCCCTCCACGCCCCTTCTCCGGGGCAGCATGCCCCCTCCACTGCTGTGTGCAGCTCCAAGTGCTGTGTACAGCCTCCCCAGTCTCCTCCTAGGGATGTCTGTGCCCCCCTTAGTGATGTCTGTGGCCCCCCTTAGTGAGGTCTGTGTGCGCCCCCTCAGTCATGTCTGTGTGCCCCCATCAGTCATGTCTGTGTGCCCCCTCTCAGTCATGTCTATGTGCCCCCCCTTAGTGATGTCTGTGTGCTCCCCTTAGTAATGTCTGTGCCCCCCCATTAGTGATGCCTGTGCCCCCCCATTAGTGATGCTTGTGGCCCCCTACTAATGATGTCTGTGCCCCCCTAGTGATGCTTGTGGCCCTCCTAGTGATGTCCATGCCCCCCTAGTACTCTCTGTGTCACCTTAGTGATGTCTGTGCCCCCTCTCCAGTGCCATCTGTGCCCCATAGCAATGCTAATGCCTCCCAGTGACCTAGTAATGTCTATTCCCCAGCCCCTCTTGTCATGTATTTGCCCCAGCATCTCTTGTCATGTATATGCTCCCAGACCCTCCTGTCATGGATATGCCCCAACACCTCCTGTGATATATACATCACAATGGAGAAGCTAGAAGCATATACATCAGTAGAGGAGTTGGAGCATATACATCAGAGTGGAGACGCTGGGGGCATACACATCACACTGGAGATGTTGGGGCCATACATATCACAGGAGCGGCTGTGGGCATATACATCACAGAAAGGGCTGGGGAATATACATCACAGGAGGGGCTGGGAGCATATATCTCACAGGACGGGCTGGGCGCATATACCTCACGGGAGGGGCTGGGCGCATATACCACACAGGAGGGGCTGGGCGCATATACCTCACAGGAGGGGCTGGGCGCATATACCTCACAGGAGGGGCTTACCTCACAGGAGGGGCTGGTCGCATATACCTTACAGGAGGGGCTGTGTGCATATACCTCAGAGGAGGGGCTGGGCGCATATACTTCACAGGAGGGTCTGGGCACATATAAATCAAAGGAAAGGCTGAAAGCATATACATCACAAGAGGGGGCTGGGGGCATATACATGTCCCCAGCCCCTCGTGTGATATATGTGCCCCCAGTGTCTCCAGTGATGTAGGTGTCTTCAGTGATGTACAGTATATACAGCAGTCCCAGCATCTCCTATGTGATGTATATACAGCAGTCTCAGCGTCTCCTATGTGATGTATATACAGCAGTCCCAGCGTCTTCTATGTGATGTATATGCCAACAGCCCCTTCAGTCATGTATGTGTCTCCTGTGATTTATATACACCAGTCCCTGTGTCTGTTGTGTGATGTATATGGTCTACCAATCTCATTATCAGAAAGAGTTGCCTGCGCTCCAGACCATGACAAACCTGGAAAAGAGAGAAGCAACATAAGTATCACCGAACATCACAGCCACACAAAAGAGAAGCAGCTCCGGCCACCACAGTAGGGGTGAGTTAATTAACTTTTTGACCAAATATAGCTGGGTAATTTTCACATTGATAATTTTGTGCGGCCTCCGAAGGTTGGCAGAAATTTCCAAATGGCCCCCGGCAGTAAAAAGATTCCCCACCCCTGCTGTATAGTATCCAAACACACACTGCTCCTCTGCAAAATATACCCCCACACATTTCCCTTCTGTATAATATCTCCAAACACACTATCCCTCTGTTTAATATCCCCTCAACACACTTCCTCTCTCTATAGTATCCTCTACACACACTGCCCCACTGTGTAATATATCCCCTCACACACTGCCCCGCTGTATAATATAACCTCACACGTACCCTCTGTATAGTATCCCTCCACACACACGATGCTCTTCTGTAAAATATCCCCCAGACACACTGCCACTCTGTATAATATACCCCCACACACTGCCCTTCTGTATAATATCCCCCACACACTATCCCTCTGTTTACCGTATTTTTCGGACTATAAGACACACCGGACCATAAGACGCACCCTGGTTTTAGAGGAGGAAAATAGGAAAATAAAATTTTAAGCAAAAAATGTAGTCATGACACACTTATGGGGCGAGGATCTGCTGCTGACACTGTTATGGGGGTAATGTCCCCAAATTCTCTGCTAAGGTACCCAATCCTGGTAATGATCCCCATCCTTGTATATATGTATCCCATCCTGGTATATGCCCTCATCCTGCTATATACCACCATCCATTCTGCTATATACCCCCATCCATCCTGCTATATACCCACATCCATCCTGCTATATACCCCCATCCATCCTGCTATATACTCCCATCCATCCTGCTTTATACCTCATCCATACTGCTATATACTCCCATCCATCCTGCTATATGCTTCCATCCATCCTGCTATATGGCCCCATCCTACTATATACTCCTATACATCCTGCTATATGGCCCCATCCTGCTATATACTCCCATCCATCCTGCTATATGGCCCCATCCTGCTATATGGCATGTATCCTGTATCACACAAAAAAAGTAAACGTTTATACTCACCTTTCCTCGCTCCATGCAGCATTGCTCCTCCCCCTGTCTGTGGTGGCAGCAGCGCCACTGATCTGTGTGGAGCCATCACTGGTCACATCCCTGCAGCACTGCTTTTCGTACTGTCAGCTAACCTGTGTGTAGACTAGCGGCGCGCACAGTGATGACATCATCGCTGTGCTCACCGCTCTCTACACAGATCAGCTGACCGGCAGACAGGAGGACATCGCGTGCTGCAGGGAAGTGACCGGTGCGTATACGGTACTTATTCACTGCCCCTCGCGCTGATGATGATGTGGGGGGGGGGCAGTGAATACAGCCGCACATGATCACTCCAGGCTGTAGTTGCCAGGGGTGATCATGGCCGGCTGTTTAGTATGCGCTCACCCCCCGCCCATCCTCCCGCCCACCTGTCAGCACCAGCTTCAGCGCTGAGGGATGATGGGTGGGAGGATGGGCATGCATATGCAATGAGCGGGCCCACGTGGTCACGGCAAGTGCTGCTACAGCCTGCTCGTGCCCACGTTGACCCGCTCCACCGCAGCACCCTCATTCCCAGCCGCAGCCCTATATTCAGACCATAAGACACACACCCCCACTTTCCCCCAACATTTGGGGAAAAAAGTGCATCTTATAGTCCGAAAAATACGGTAATATCTCCACACACAATGCCCCTCTGAATTATATTCCCATCTAACACTACCACTATGTATAATATCCCCTCAACACACTTAATTTCTGTACAGTATCCCTTACACACACTGCCCCGCTGTATAATATCCCCCACGCACTGCCCCTATCTCACTGCACCTCTCCAAAATATCTCAGCCACACTGCCCATCTGTATAATACACCCCCACAATGCACCTCTCTATAATATCCCCCATACACTGTGTCTCTATATAATATGCCCCCACACAGTGCCCCTATGTATAATATTCCCCACACACTGCTTCTCTGAATATCTCCCACACACTACCCCTCTGTTTAAAATCACCCACTCACTGCCCCTCTGTATAATATTCCCACACACTGCCCCTCTGTATAATAAACCCCCACACTTCCTCTCTGTATAATATCCCCCCCACACTTCCCTTCTGTATAATATCCCCACACACATTTTTCCCTTTCCCCATCACAGCACCACCAGAGAGAGAGGTCCACCCATCTTAGGACAGGAAACCCACTGAAATAAAAGGGCGGCACCTCTCTACCGCATCAGTTCGGTTTCCTGTCCCAAGATGGGAGACCCAGAGCCGGCTGTGTTCTCAGCAGGTGAAGAATGCGGTATCCCGGGGTGAACCGGCGCTGGAAGTACGGCTTAACTGCCATGGCACCGGAGATCATCTTTGGAAGCACCCCTCAGGGCTGGCTCCCCCTGCAGTGATGAGCGCAGGCTTGGTAGGCTCCAGGAGATCCCTCTGCCAGGTGCTGTCTGGGTCTGTGCACCTGCTGGTGGCCTGTGGGCTTAGCTGTTGTTCGAGCACGCCGGACAAAGATCTGAGGGATGCTGCTCGGGTCTGCACACCCACTGTGCTTCCATGGGGCCGGTGGTTCGAGCATGCCGGAGAAAGTTCCAGCTGCCTGTGCTGGCATCGGTGGTCGCAGCCGTGTGACGTCATGCACAGGTGACCGGCCTCAGCATCTACGCATGTGCGGGGCCCGCAAATATGGCGGCACCTGTGCATAGGATCCGAAGAGACCATCAAGATAATAGAGCTGCGGCTGGGGTAAGCGGCGCTTTTTCCCTCCTCCAGTGATGGAGGACCAGCAGCAGTAGCAGTCATTGCCACCGCTACCAACTCAGCAGCTGAAGCAAAAGCACCACAGACCACAGAGTGGCAACCACTCCAGCAGCTGTGCCAGCCAGATCTCCAGAGATTCCAGAATGGAGGAATCCTGTGACTTGGTGCAGCCTCCGGATCCGGTGTCTTCCTTTTGTTTCTGCGGAAGGTAAGTGGACTTCGGTTCATCCTGCTAATAGGGATTTTCCTTATTTTATTTGTCTCCCCATATTCTGTAGGAAGTACCCTGGAAAAGGTTGTCCAAGAGAAAAAATATAGAGTGTCTTCTGTGTTAGTCCCTGTTACCACCTGGGGCACAGAAGAAATTATGCAGGAGTTGTATTTTGGAGACCGTAAAGCAGGCTTTACACGCTACAATATATCTAATGAGAGGAGTCACGTCATAAGTGACGTATATCCAGCATCGTTAGTGATATCGTAGCGTGTGACAGCTACGTGCGATGGTGAACGAGCAGAAATACTCACGTTCTTGTTCATCGTTGACACGTCGCTCATTTTCAAAAAATCGAACATCTGGTTGTTCATTGTTCCCGAGGCAGCACACATCGCTCCGTGTGACACCCCGGGAACGATGAACTACAGCTTACCTGCGTCTCGCCGGCAATGCTGAAGGAAGGAGGTGGGCGGGATGTTTACCTCCCGCTCATTTCTGCCCCTCCCCTTCTATTGGCCGGCCGCTGAGTGACGTCGCTGTGACGCCGAACGTCCCTCCCCCTTCAGGAAGTGGATGTTTGCCGCCCACAGCGAGGTCGTTTGGAAGGTAAGTATGTGTGATGGGGGGTTACCGCATTGTGCGACATGGGCAAGAAATTGCCCGTGCCGCACAAACAATGGTGGCGGGTGCGATCGCAAATGCAATCGCACGAGAAATCGAGACATGTAAAGCAGCCTTTAGAGAGGAGACCGTGGACTTCACTTCGAGTCTTAGGACTATAATTAAGGCTGAGGTTAAGAAGTCCCTTAAAACCCTGTCCCACTCAAAACCCAAGGGGTCAAAGAAGGTCGTGTCCCAGGACACAGTCTCGGGGGATTCTTCTGAGTCAGAGGGAGACTCAGCTTCTACCTGCTCATCACCATCAATGTCATCTTCTCCAGAAGGGCTGGAAGGAAGACCTTGTTTTCCAAATACAGATGTTTACTGGTTGATTAATGTGGTTAGATCCACAATGGGCCTAGTGGACACTAGTGAGCCTGAGTCCCTGGAGGATCTTATGCTTGGGGGCCTGAAGCGTAAAAAAAATGTTCCATTCCAGTTAATCACAGACTTAAGGGGGCTTTACACGCTACGACATCGCTAATGCGAACTCATTGGGGTCACGGAATTGGTGACGCACATCCGGCCGCATTAGCGATGCCGTTGCGTGTGACACCTATGAGCGATTTTGCATCGTTGCAAAAACGTGCCAAATCGCTCATCGGTGACATGGGGGTCCATTCTCAAAAATCGTTACTGCAGCAGTAACAAAGTTGTTCCTTGTTCCTGTGGCAGCACACATCACTCCGTGTGACACCGCAGGAACGAGGAATCTCTCCTTACCTGCCTCCCGGCCGCTATGCGGAAGGAAGGAGGTGGGCGGGATGTTACGTCCCGCTCATCTCCGCCCCTCTGCTTCTATTGGGCGGCGGTTCAGTGACACAGCTGTGACGTCGCTGTGACGCTGAACGAACCGCCCCCTTAGAAAGGAAGTGGTTCGCCGGTCACAGCGACGTCGCCGGGCAGGTAAGTAGTGTGACGGGACTGGGCGATGTTGTGCGGCACGGGCAGCGATTTGACCGTGTCGCACAACAGATGGGGGCGGGTATCCACGCTAGCGATATCGGTACCGATATCACAGCGTGTAAAGCGGCCTTTAGGCGGGTGGCAGAGGAGTAGTGGAAAAAGCCTGATAGGAGGGTTGTGCTGTTCTCTGCTTTCAAGAGGAAATACCCCTTTGAAGAATCAGAAGCCAATTGCTGGGACAGAAGCACAAAAATTGACGTGGCAGTAGCTAAGATGGCAAAAAGTTCTTCCCTTCCATTTGAGGTTCTGGGCTCCTTAAAAAATCATTCAGACAGAAAAGCAGATAGCTTGGGAGGCATCTGCAGGCTCCCTGAGACCAGCTGTTGCTGGCACCTGCATGGTCAGATCCCTCATGGTATTGCTGCAGCAGTTAGAAGTCCAGGTGAAGAACAACAACCGCAGAGATAAAATTCTTTTCTCCCTACCTCTTATCCAGGGAGCAACGGCCTTCCTGTAAGATGCATCCGAGGACTCCATTAAATTATCAGCAAAATCGGCAACCCTGTCAATTCCACCAGTAGAGCGCTCTGGCTAAAAGGTCCAGTCACACTAAGCAACATACCAGCGATCCCAACAACGATAGGGATCGCTGGTAAGTTGCTAGGAGGTTGCTGGTGAGATGTCACACTAAGCGACGCTCCAGCGATCCCACCAGCAACCTGACCTGGCAGGGATCGCTGGAGCGTGGCTACACGAGTTGCTGGTGAGCTCACCAGCAACCAGTGACCAGCCCCCAGCGCCGCGTGGAAGATGATCCGCTTGGTAACTAAGGTAAATATCGGGTAACCAACCCGATATTTACCTTGGTTACCAGCGCACGGAGCTACACGTGCAGAGAGCAGGGAGCAGCGAACACTGAGCGCTGGCTCCCTGCTCTCCTAGTTACAGCACACATCGGGTTAATTACCCGATGTGTGCTGCAGCTAAATGTGCACAGAGCAGGGAGCAGCGCACAATGCTTAGCGCTGGCTCCCTGCTCTCCTAGCAACAGCACACATCGGGTTAATTAACCCAATGTGTCCTGCAGCTACATGTGCACAGAGCAGGAGCCGGCACTGACAGTGAGAGCGGTGGAGGCTGGTAACAAAGGTAAATATCGGGACTACAAGAAGGATGGGAAGGGCACCACCCAGTGGGATCTCCTGGTATACAAAATTTATGAAGAACAAGAAAGAAAAGGGTATACCAAACGCGGGATCACCACAGTATTAAACAATCAATATTGAATTTTATTACAATTTTAGAAAACCAAAACACGAGACAGAAAGGTCTCCACACTAAAAATGCTAGAAGACACACAATGACACAGAATAAAAACATTTAAAAAGCCATAGGCATAACAAACATGTCCGCCAGGAACCAATTAAATGATGATGTATGGATATAATTATAGCAAGGACACTCCAATCACTATTGCACAGGGCCCGTATCCGGCATAAGAGGGTAGACACAACAGAATACACTGTTAGGTATATATGTTGACAGATGATACGTTGTTATACAGAACACCAGAGATTATACACATGTGCTAAATAATGTATGGTTAGACAACATGTAGTAGGTTGTCAAAAGAAGCACTTTGCGCAAATATGGAGATCTCCAGTCATATATTAAACAATATGGGTTCTTATTACAGTCTATAAAGGTACAGTAAACACAATACTGTTTAAATAATACTATATGACAAGTTATGAGACAGAGACGCTTGAGTTGCAGGTCTGTAAAGAATATCCACTAAGTACGTGAAATAATGTAGATCCAAATGGATGAGTCTAGCAATACACTACGTCCCTATCAACACACAGTAACTCCATAGCCACAATACCTTTACAGAAGATGTATCCTAAAGAGAACGCCCATATAGTGCAAAATGGCATCAGATCAATAATTCTATCTGTTTAGTCAGTGTACCCATATTATACCACCACAGGTAGCCAGAATCTCAGATGCTACAAGCCACCAAAAGGATGTATAGGGTAAATAATTGCAGCAACCAGGTTACAAGCAGTATGAAAACGGACCCACATCCATTATCCCAAAAATGAATGAATAGCAACCAAGCTAGTGGGATGGATGAGAGGAGTGACCAAAAAAGGGGTTCCTGGCCTGGACACCCCACGCGTATCGCCACGTATCTCGTGGCTTCCTCAGGGGAAAAGACGGCAATATGATATGGCCAAGTGTGTCCTATTTAAAGAGGTATAATTAGTGCTTACCCGCAGCTGCATGATTTTCATGCTGGAGGTAAAATTCCGATGGCGGACGCCATCTTGCCTGGTCACGTGATATGGAGAGCGTCCTCCCCTATCCTCTAGTGCGCATGCGCGAGTAAAAAAACGCTCAGATACACACATAATATATCAAGGAGCGGCGCTTCTCCTTGCTGTATAGCGGCGAAATTCATAGATTAAGAGTTATTGTTATAATTGCGAACGCATCACAATATGCTAATACTGCATCTATGTTATGCGCATGCGCCATTTAGACACAGGGGTAATGAAAGGAGGAGTGTTTAACCCTTTTGCAGACAGAGCGATATTAAAAATACCTACAGATTTATATTGGTATTTAGAAAGAAGAATATTCAAAGAGCGCACACTATAATGACATGAAGACACATCCATTTGAAGAATTCATCATATATTATATCAAAAAATACACATGGAAGGAGGAGGCACGTCCATAAGCAATGGTGTATCCTCCCCTAGACAATACAATACGCCATTAGCCATGGGGCTGGGTAGTGTCAGCAGACAGGGTTATATAGTGCTTACAAGGAGTAGATCACTGGGTGATAAACAATATCGTCCAGGGGCCCAAAGGGAGTTAGGAGAATCACATAGAGTGAAACCAAATAGTGCCAGCAGAAAAAGTTATATAGTTCTTACAGGAAACAGATCGTCCAATATCAGACGGATCTAAAAGATCCAGCGTAGGGAAAGTCATTATATATCGAACGGTGGCATATATATCACTCACCATCAGGGGGGGGACCGAGAAAAAGTTTCTTACATAGGCACCCCCAGATAGTAAATAGCAGTATGCCACAATTCTAAGCCCAGATACACACGTACCAGCCACGGTATGACGTGAATCCACATGGATACTCATAAACTATGGTATGTTGCCAGAGCATATATTTATATTACTTGGTGTACGGTCGAATTATTACTATACCAATTATGCACATAAAGACTCATGGATACCCATTGGTGGTAAATCGCATTCCAACCCATAATGGCATCTCCAAGGATACCATAGGATATATGTGCTAAAATACACAAGTCAAAGGTTTAAAGCGACATCTGGATTAGGACGGCACAGGAGTTACGCGGATATATGATATCACCCTGAGACACAGGGAAAGTTGGTAAAGTCTCATATAGTTAACCTAAGTAATACCAGCAGATCGAATTGCCATAAACTAGATTATATTATGGTTATTATGCATTGGCATATACTAACAATATAAACAGGTGGAATAAGATGCAGCCAGAGCAGATATAGTGGGGAGCCTGCTCCTTGCCCCATACATGTGGGGCAAGAGAAAGCCCACGCTGGCATTGTAAATAGCCAAGAACCAAAACTAGGATGCTCCCCACAGCCAAGATAGCATATTCATGTCCCAAATGTCCTCATGGTACAACATCCATTCCTTCACATGCCCATCAGTCCTTGGTATATTTATTCAAGATGGGATCTCCGATTTTCAGCAACGACATCTCTTATCAGGTAGAGAAGGGGTCCTCCAAACTTCTTTGCGATTCACTGTTCCGTGTTCTCTTCTTGTCCTCTTCTCACCTTCCCCATTCATGATCTTCTAGATGGAGGAAAGACAAGTCGGCTTTAGAAGAGAGTGATGGGATTCATCAAATAACATTATAAAAGCCCGTGTAGAGTAACTCCTCATTGAGGCCATGTGGAGCTAGACTATTGAGTGTATAAATCCACCTTGATTCTTTTTTCAATAGCTCTCTAGTGGCATTCCCACCTCTAATGTTCTGCTTAATTGAGTCCACAATGAGTACTTTAACTGTGGTATAACGCCCTTTATGGTGCGTAAGAAAGTGAGAGGCCACTGAAGTAAGCAGCTTACCCTTTTTCCGATCAGTTTCTGCTGTATTGATATTGGAAAAATGTTGTTGTATCCTTCTCCTCACCTCCTGTGTAGTTTCACCGACATAAATTTTTGGGCAATCACAGACCAAGATGTAGATGGCATTTTTCGTGCGACAGTTGTAATACGATCCACAAGTGATTCGTCTAGGAAAGATCGATAAGGAGATGGAGTCACTACCCAACATGTATGGACAAACTGTACATGACCCACAAGGAAATGTACCCTTAAGTCTTATACCCGTTCCCAAACTCTGAGTTGGTCTTAAAAAATGGCTCTTTGAAAGGATGCCCCTCAGATTTTGGGCTCGTATTGCTACCAAATTAGGCTTGTCTCCAATGAAAGGTGTTAATTTTTTGTCACTCAGTAGTATGTCCCAATTGTCTTGTAAGAGTCCATATAGATCTTGCCATTGATTATGGAAAGGGGTAATAATACTCACTGTAGTTCGCTTACTTCGTGGTTTTGGTTGTAGCAAAGTATGTCTTGTCATTGTTCTGCAAGCCTGTAGAGCCCCGGAGACCACTTGTTTTGGATAGCCTCTTTTGCGGAATCTGTTGGTCAGATCAAAAGCATGTGTTTCAAAATCAGACTCGTCACTACAGTTTCTTTTTATCCTCATGAATTGACCCTTAGGTATCCCGTTCTTGACATGAGTGGGGTGAAAGCTGTCATAGTGTAGAAGGCTGTTAGTGGCCGTTGGTTTCCGATACAGCGTAGTGATGATATTCCCCCCCACCCCCTTGGAGACTCGTAGGTCCAAGAACTCAACTGTCTCCATGGCTATACTGGAAGTTAACCTAATATTGAGGGTATTGTCGTTCAAGATGGCAATAAAATTCTCACAGTCCCTCAAAGATCCGGACCAGAAGAACAGGATGTCGTCTATATATCTGAACCACTGTATCACATGGGCTTTATAGTGCTCCAAGGTGTACACCTGTGTCTCCTCCCACCACCCTAAAAAGATATTAGCATAGGGTGGCGCACAGCACGCCCCCATAGCGGTCCCAGATGTCTGCCGGTAATACTTCCTATCGAAGAGAAAATAATTCTTATCCAGTACCAGGTGAAGAAGGTCTAGGATAAAAGAATCATGTCTTCTATTGCCGGTGGTTCTACGGTCCAAATAATATGACACTGCTCGTGATCCTGCCTCATGGTCAATGGAGGTATACAAAGCTTCCACATCAAGTGTTACCAACAGAGCGCTAGTAGGGACTTGAAGTTTCGTCAGCTGTTCAATTAGGTGGGTAGAGTCCCTTACATAAGATGGTGAAGATTGCGCCAAAGGTTGGAGATAAAAATCCAAATATATGCAGGGCCTCTCAAACAGACCACCAATCCCTGATACTATTGGTCTGCCCGGAGGTTCTGGGCGACCCTTATGAATTTTTGGTAACATGTAGAAGGTGGGTATAACTGGGAACTTAGTTGTTAGAAAGTTCCTTTCCTTCAGGGAGATTATTTCATGTTCATGAGCCATAGAGAGCAATCCATCTAGCTTCTTTTTGAAGGCACAGGTGGGATCAGAGGGTAGTACCATATAACACTCAATGTTGGAGAGTTGTCTCTTAGCCTCTCTTAGGTACATCTCTATTGGCCACAGAACTACATTTCCCCCTTTGTCTGCCTCCTTGATGATAAATTCCTGGTTGTTACTTAATTTAGACAGAATACGTCTCTCATCTGCTGTGAGATTATTACCTTTGTTGTTATCGGGTTTGAGCCTCCCGATGTCTTTACATATCTTGTTGAAGAAAATCTCTACAGCAGGACAGAGACCAAGAGAGGGTGTAGCCTGTGACAGGAGGCGCCGTGTGAATGGTATTTTTTGACCTGAATCTCTCTCACCTTCTTCCAGTAGATCTAAGAGGTTACTGTGTGTTGATAGGGACATAGTGTATTGCTAGACTCATCCATTTGGATCTACATTATTTCACGTACTTAGTGGATATTCTTTACAGACCTGAAACTCAAGCGTCTCTGTCTCATAACTTGTCATATAGTATTATTTAAACAGTATTGTGTTTACTGTACCTTTATAGACTGTAATAAGAACCCATATTGTTTAATATATGACTGGAGATCTCCATATTTGCGCAAAGTGCTTCTTTTGACAACCTACTACATGTTGTCTAACCATACATTATTTAGCACATGTGTATAATCTCTGGTGTTCTGTATAACAACGTATCATCTGTCAACATATATACCTAACAGTGTATTCTGTTGTGTCTACCCTCTTATGCCGGATACGGGCCCTGTGCAATAGTGATTGGAGTGTCCTTGCTATAATTATATCCATACATCATCATTTAATTGGTTCCTGGCGGACATGTTTGTTATGCCTATGGCTTTTTAAATGTTTTTATTCTGTGTCATTGTGTGTCTTCTAGCATTTTTAGTGTGGAGACCTTTTATCCTAGACCTTCTTCACCTGGTACTGGATAAGAATTATTTTGTCTTCGATAGGAAGTATTACCGGCAGACATCTGGGACCGCTATGGGGGCGTGCTGTGCGCCACCCTATGCTAATATCTTTTTAGGGTGGTGGGAGGAGACACAGGTGTACACCTTGGAGCACTATAAAGCCCATGTGATACAGTGGTTCAGATATATAGACGACATCCTGTTCTTCTGGTCCGGATCTTTGAGGGACTGTGAGAATTTTATTGCCATCTTGAACGACAATACCCTCAATATTAGGTTAACTTCCAGTATAGCCATGGAGACAGTTGAGTTCTTGGACCTACGAGTCTCCAAGGGGGTGGGGGGGGAATATCATCACTACGCTGTATCGGAAACCAACGGCCACTAACAGCCTTCTACACTATGACAGCTTTCACCTCACTCATGTCAAGAACGGGATACCTAAGGGTCAATTCATGAGGATAAAAAGAAACTGTAGTGACGAGTCTGATTTTGAAACACATGCTTTTGATCTGACCAACAGATTCCGCAAAAGAGGCTATCCAAAACAAGTGGTCTCCGGGGCTCTACAGGCTTGCAGAACAATGACAAGACATACTTTGCTACAACCAAAACCACGAAGTAAGCGAACTACAGTGAGTATTATTACCCCTTTCCATAATCAATGGCAAGATCTATATGGACTCTTACAAGACAATTGGGACATACTACTGAGTGACAAAAAATTAACACCTTTCATTGGAGACAAGCCTAATTTGGTAGCAAGACGAGCCCAAAATCTGAGGGGCATCCTTTCAAAGAGCCATTTTTTAAGACCAAGAGTTTGGGAACGGGTATAAGACTTAAGGGTACATTTCCTTGTGGGTCATGTACAGTTTGTCCATACATGTTGGGTAGTGACTCCATCTCCTTATCGATCTTTCCTAGACGAATCACTTGTGGATCGTATTACAACTGTCGCACGAAAAATGCCATCTACATCTTGGTCTGTGATTGCCCAAAAATTTATGTCGGTGAAACTACACAGGAGGTGAGGAGAAGGATACAACAACATTTTTCCAATATCAATACAGCAGAAACTGATCGGAAAAAGGGTAAGCTGCTTACTTCAGTGGCCTCTCACTTTCTTACGCACCATAAAGGGCGTTATACCACAGTTAAAGTACTCATTGTGGACTCAATTAAGCAGAACATTAGAGGTGGGAATGCCACTAGAGAGCTATTGAAAAAAGAATCAAGGTGGATTTATACACTCAATAGTCTAGCTCCACATGGCCTCAATGAGGAGTTACTCTACACGGGCTTTTATAATGTTATTTGATGAATCCCATCACTCTCTTCTAAAGCCGACTTGTCTTTCCTCCATCTAGAAGATCATGAATGGGGAAGGTGAGAAGAGGACAAGAAGAGAACACGGAACAGTGAATCGCAAAGAAGTTTGGAGGACCCCTTCTCTACCTGATAAGAGATGTCGTTGCTGAAAATCGGAGATCCCATCTTGAATAAATATACCAAGGACTGATGGGCATGTGGAGGAATGGATGTTGTACCATGAGGACATTTGGGACATGAATATGCTATCATGGCTGTGGGGAGCATCCTAGTTTTGGTTCTTGGCTATTTACAATGCCAGCGTGGGCTTTCTCTTGCCCCACATGTATGGGGCAAGGAGCAGGCTCCCCACTATATCTGCTCTGGCTGCATCTTATTCCACCTGTTTATATTGTTAGTATATGCCAATGCATAATAACCATAATATAATCTAGTTTATGGCAATTCGATCTGCTGGTATTACTTAGGTTAACTATATGAGACTTTACCAACTTTCCCTGTGTCTCAGGGTGATATCATATATCCGCGTAACTCCTGTGCCGTCCTAATCCAGATGTCGCTTTAAACCTTTGACTTGTGTATTTTAGCACATATATCCTATGGTATCCTTGGAGATGCCATTATGGGTTGGAATGCGATTTACCACCAATGGGTATCCATGAGTCTTTATGTGCATAATTGGTATAGTAATAATTCGACCGTACACCAAGTAATATAAATATATGCTCTGGCAACATACCATAGTTTATGAGTATCCATGTGGATTCACGTCATACCGTGGCTGGTACGTGTGTATCTGGGCTTAGAATTGTGGCATACTGCTATTTACTATCTGGGGGTGCCTATGTAAGAAACTTTTTCTCGGTCCCCCCCTGATGGTGAGTGATATATATGCCACCGTTCGATATATAATGACTTTCCCTACGCTGGATCTTTTAGATCCGTCTGATATTGGACGATCTGTTTCCTGTAAGAACTATATAACTTTTTCTGCTGGCACTATTTGGTTTCACTCTATGTGATTCTCCTAACTCCCTTTGGGCCCCTGGACGATATTGTTTATCACCCAGTGATCTACTCCTTGTAAGCACTATATAACCCTGTCTGCTGACACTACCCAGCCCCATGGCTAATGGCGTATTGTATTGTCTAGGGGAGGATACACCATTGCTTATGGACGTGCCTCCTCCTTCCATGTGTATTTTTTGATATAATATATGATGAATTCTTCAAATGGATGTGTCTTCATGTCATTATAGTGTGCGCTCTTTGAATATTCTTCTTTCTAAATACCAATATAAATCTGTAGGTATTTTTAATATCGCTCTGTCTGCAAAAGGGTTAAACACTCCTCCTTTCATTACCCCTGTGTCTAAATGGCGCATGCGCATAACATAGATGCAGTATTAGCATATTGTGATGCGTTCGCAATTATAACAATAACTCTTAATCTATGAATTTCGCCGCTATACAGCAAGGAGAAGCGCCGCTCCTTGATATATTATGTGTGTATCTGAGCGTTTTTTTACTCGCGCATGCGCACTAGAGGATAGGGGAGGACGCTCTCCATATCACGTGACCAGGCAAGATGGCGTCCGCCATCGGAATTTTACCTCCAGCATGAAAATCATGCAGCTGCGGGTAAGCACTAATTATACCTCTTTAAATAGGACACACTTGGCCATATCATATTGCCGTCTTTTCCCCTGAGGAAGCCACGAGATACGTGGCGATACGCGTGGGGTGTCCAGGCCAGGAACCCCTTTTTTGGTCACTCCTCTCATCCATCCCACTAGCTTGGTTGCTATTCATTCATTTTTGGGATAATGGATGTGGGTCCGTTTTCATACTGCTTGTAACCTGGTTGCTGCAATTATTTACCCTATACATCCTTTTGGTGGCTTGTAGCATCTGAGATTCTGGCTACCTGTGGTGGTATAATATGGGTACACTGACTAAACAGATAGAATTATTGATCTGATGCCATTTTGCACTATATGGGCGTTCTCTTTAGGATACATCTTCTGTAAAGGTATTGTGGCTATGGAGTTACTGTGTGTTGATAGGGACGTAGTGTATTGCTAGACTCATCCATTTGGATCTACATTATTTCACGTACTTAGTGGATATTCTTTACAGACCTGCAACTCAAGCGTCTCTGTCTCATAACTTGTCATATAGTATTATTTAAACAGTATTGTGTTTACTGTACCTTTATAGACTGTAATAAGAACCCATATTGTTTAATATATGACTGGAGATCTCCATATTTGCGCAAAGTGCTTCTTTTGACAACCTACTACATGTTGTCTAACCATACATTATTTAGCACATGTGTATAATCTCTGGTGTTCTGTATAACAACGTATCATCTGTCAACATATATACCTAACAGTGTATTCTGTTGTGTCTACCCTCTTATGCCGGATACGGGCCCTGTGCAATAGTGATTGGAGTGTCCTTGCTATAATTATATCCATACATCATCATTTAATTGGTTCCTGGCGGACATGTTTGTTATGCCTATGGCTTTTTAAATGTTTTTATTCTGTGTCATTGTGTGTCTTCTAGCATTTTTAGTGTGGAGACCTTTCTGTCTCGTGTTTTGGTTTTCTAAAATTGTAATAAAATTCAATATTGATTGTTTAATACTGTGGTGATCCCGCGTTTGGTATACCCTTTTCTTTCTTGTTAAAGGTAAATATCGGGTAACCAAGGACAGGGCTTCTTGGTTACCTGATGTTTACTGTGGTTACCAGCCTCCGCAGAAGCCGGCTCCTGCTGCCTGCACATTTAGTTGTTGCTGTCTTGCTGTCACACACAGCGATCTGCGCTTCACAGCGGGACAGCAACAACTAAAAAATGGCCCAGGACATTCAGCAACAACCAACGACCTCACAGCAGGGGCCAGGTTGTTGCTGGATGTCACACACAGCAACATCGCTAGCAACGTCACAAAAGTTGTTCGTTAGCAGCGATGTTGCTAGCGATGTTGCTTAGTGTGACGGGGCCTTAAGAGCTGGCCGTGAGATGCCCAGTCTAAAACCAACTTTGTACCATTCCCTGTGGAGGAAACTTCTTTTTCAGGGATGCCTTGGATGACATTTTGAAGAAGGCTGCTGATAGTAAACAATGGTTTCCCTGGTTTTCTTCACGGTAATTCCAGCATCATTCCTTTAGTAAAAGAAGATGCCCCAAGAGAAAGTCACCCAGTGATCAAGACGCCTGGAAAGATCAAAAAAGGAAGCGCTCAAACTTTATGTTCAGTGATCCCTCCAAGCAAAGCAAAAATCAGCCCAATGACATCACATCCCAGGTGGGAGGAAGGCTCTCCTACTTTTTTTATGCCTGGGAAAAGATAACTGCCAGCAGCTGGATTATGGGCATATTAAAACAAGGACTCAAGTTAGAGCTTCACTCGACCCCCAATTGGTCACTAATTGTAACATCACCCAGCTCGAGCCACCGAGGAGAAGGCACCGGATCCGGGCACGATCTCCCCGAGCAGCCCCCGCGACGGGGAAGCCGGCCCCCGCCCTCGACACTCTTCCCTTTGGACTATCCATGGCTCCAAGAATATTTACCAAGGTGGTAGCAGAGGCGATAGGCCCACATAAGGGAAAAAAAAAACTCATTATACCTTACCTGGATGATTTCTAAATAGTGGGAAACTCAAGTAGTGTTGTGGTCACAGTTTCACAATCATCCCCTACCTACAGTGGGAGGAATTGAAAGCCACAGGAGGTTAGGGGGGTCCTTAGAAAGGAGTTTAGAGCTCCCCCTCCCTGTTATAGATTCCCTTAGGTGGTGGTTAGACGCAGATAATCTCTCAGCAGGGGTTTCTTGGGTGGTTCAGATATCAGACACCATTACTACAGACGCAAGCGCCTTTGGTTGGGGGGCCCACTTAAGAAGACACATAGCCCAGGGGAGGTGGAATGATTAGGAGACTCGGAGTCTATGGGAATGAGGCGACGCTAGTGCCTCTTTGTGACATAACAATTAAGGGACTAAACGACAGTGTGACAGCTCTACAAAAGAGGGCTGACACCTGGTTAAGGGGGGACATGTGAGTCCAGGACACCAGGGGGAGTGACGATGACTCCAGTAAAGACACTGACTCTAATAAAGTCACATGCGAGTACAGTGAGGTACAGACCATTGAGAAGGGTAAAACTTCCTCCCGACGCCGGAGACGTAATAAGCGCCAAGAGGTAGCGCAAGGTATACCATCTGAGGGGGCAGAGAAGGTGAAGTACTCGGTTGAGGAAAACACGTTGCCAGTAGGAACCGCTAAGGTAGAGTCAGACATCGATATCCTGCAAAAGAAAGAGGAATCAGAAACTGAACTGACACATTGTCATTACAGAAATCAGCAGGGTGAAATGGCAGAAAAGGAGCCGACCAAAGCAGTAATGATGGTGTCTCCTATAATTTCCAAGCATGAAGCTGATGGTCTGTCGGATGAGAGCGCTATAGGAGGTGAAATCTCAGAAAGCGCTGTAGGAGATGACATCCTAGAGAGTAATACAGGAGAAGGAATCCTGGAGAGTGTGGGTGGAGAAACAATTCACAGAGGTCATGGTGAGCAGACTGGTAAACTACCCAGTGTTGGGATAATGAAGAGTGAAAAAGGTGCTAAAGTTCTAACAGGAACAGAGTACCACGCTGAAGGGTGTGACACCCTTGGAGGAAATGAGGAAGTTGAAGGTAATGCCATGAAAACCTTGGAGAACGCTGGTGGAACAAGTGTCCACACAGACCACAACAAGCAAGCTGTTGAGCCACCTAGCTATGAGGTGGCTGAAGATGAAAACGCTGAGATCAGGAGGCTCAAGGAGCTAATAAAAGCCCATCAGAAGCAAGAAAAGCTTCTGAGACAGACTGCAGAGAACAGAGTAGATGAACTGAAGGAAGACGTATCTAAGCTCAGAGGTCGCCTGGTTGAGTACCAGATGAGGAATAAAGTAGCCTTGGAAAAGATGGAGCAACAAGTGTCTCTTCTGGTCAAACATATTGAAGCAGGTGAAGCCAAAAGTGAGTTGAGCCTGACAGTTCAACAAGACAGTCTTGTGGTAGCAGCAAAGAAGAATGAGACTTCTTTGGTCAAGTGCGTGGTGGATGTACCAGAAGACTTGAGAGAAGTGCGTACCAGGGAGTCCATGCATGAAGAGTTTAAGAAGGCTGTGGAAGCATTTAAAGTGTACTGGTTGCCAGAGGCTACACAAGATCCGGTTGCAGAATGAAGAAGCTGCTAGACGGCTGGAGCATCTGAGGAAAGCTCAGAGTCTGGTGAAAGATATCATCCAGATACCCAGTGCTCTTGTAAGGAAAGACATCGGGAAAAATGAACGAGTCATGCAGGAAATGGTGGACAAGTCTGGATTGAGAAGATTAAGGATCCCAGATAATAACAAGGACAAGATACCCTGGGAAGATGGTATGGTTCCGTTGTTCATTGTCGGGACCGTAGAGAGACTTAGAAATCTAAGGATTCTTCCTGAATATCGGGTAAACCATATAAGAGAAATAGAGCAGTTAAGGCAAGAAAGACTGCGATGTAATGAGCAAATTTGTCAATTATGCAGCATCAGCCGCCTTCAACCCATTGTACAGGGACCAGAAGGGGTTCTGCGAATAATGAATGGAATAAGGTTGGAACCGGCGCAAAAAGAAGAGAAAAATGGAGAGTCTGTTCTGCAATTAGGAAAAGTGAGGAGAAAAATCGTCAACAGCAAGACCACCAGAGATATCTTGTAGGTAGAGGACACTATGGGTTTAGAGATGTTAAAGCCACTGGTAATTTGAGCCAGAAGGTCCCAGACAAGAAGCCCTGTAGTTTTACTTGATGACACAGAGTCAGGCCAGACACGAAATACAGGCGCAAGTGACTCACACTACTGTAATAACCGTTGGGGGTGGGGGACGTCTAACCAACCGGTGACTCTAAAGGTCCCGTCACACACAATGAGATCGCTAACGAGATTGTTGCTGCATCACCGTTTCTGTGACTCAGTAACGATCTTGCCAGCGATCTCGTTATGTGTGACACCTACCAGCGATCAGGCCCCGGCTGTGAGATCGCTAGTCGTTGCCGAAGGGTCCGGACCATTTTCTTCAAAGGTGATGTCCTGCTAGGCAGGACACATTGCTGTGTTTGACACCTAACAATGACCTCCTATACAGGTCGCTCATCGTTATACAGGTCGCTCATTGTTACTGCGTCGTTGGGAAGGTCTGACTGTGTGACATCTCACCAGCGACTTACCAGTGATCCTTATCAGCTCGCATCGTTTTTGGGATCGCTGGTAAGTCGTTAAATGTGACGGGGACTTAAGAGAGGGGTTGACAGAGTGTAATGGTGCAGGGTTGGTAAAGATGACTTTGACAATATTGACAGATGAGGTTTCCAGACTTGCCGGTGACAGTCGACAGAGAGGGCTCTCTGATCGGGTGATGACTTGTGCCAAGCCGAGCGGCTTTAGGCAGAGGGGGAGGGTATGTGAGATGGCACTCGGTAACCTTGGAAGTGGCCGGTGTGTGTCGCAGAGAGCCTCGGCCATGAACTCAGATTCTTCGCTGGGACTTGTAGTTCCACTAGTCTTTTGGTAGCATGTTTCAGGGCTAGATGCATGGGATAGTCCCAGAAAGCGGGACTGACCATTCACATGCCTCCCACCCAGGGGTGTGCCTGGGAGGATATCATGTGTCTGGTGGTGATCACATGGCTGTCTACCAGGGTCCAGGGAGGAAATGGACCTGATGGAGCACATGGTGAGACCATGTGAGGATTGTGTTGGGACTCCTGAATAGAGAGGTCAGTGAGTAAAGGGCACTTTACACGCTGCGATATCGCTATTGATATTGCTAGCGAGCGTATCCGCCCCCGTCGGTTGTGCGACACGGGCAAATCGCTGCCCGTGGCGCACAACATCGCTTACACCCGTCACACGGACTTACCTTCCCTGCGACGTCGCTCTGGCCGGCGAACCACCTCCTTTCTAAGGGGGCGGTTCGTGCGGTGTCACAGCAACGTCACACGGCAGCCGTCCAATAGAAGCAGAGGGGAGGAGATGAGCGGGCGAAACATTCCGCCCACCTTCGTCCTTCCTCATTGCTGGTGGACGCAGGTAAGGAGATGTTTGTCGTTCTTGCGATGTCACACATAGCGACGTGTGATGCCGCAGGAACGACGAACAACCAGCGGCATGCACCACCAACGATATTATGAAAAGGAACGACGTGTCAACAATTTTTGACGTTTTTGCGATCGTTGATCCTCGCACCTAGGTGTCACACACTGCGATGTCGCTAACGACGCCGGATGTGCGTCACTAACGATGTGACCCCGACGATATATCGTTAGCGATGTCGCAGCGTGTAAAGCACCCTTAAAGGCTGTGATGCCGGCACGGGGACACTGTGTATGAAGCCTTGATATGTTTTAATGCAGTGTAACAGCGGTTTATGACAGGTTTAACCCCTTAACGACCGCCGATGCGCCTTTTAACGGCGGTAATTAAGGGTACTTCTTCCGATCCGCCGCTTTTTAACAGCAGTCGGAAAAAAGGGTATAGCGCCCCCCAGAGTCAGAAAATCTCCGGGATTTCAGCTACCGGGGGTAGCTGAGACCCTGGAGATCACGATCAGGGTCGGTTTTTCCGGTCCCCATTCACATGATTGCCATTACAAACCGTGTAACAGCGACGACGTGAAAGTTAATGTCGCGCCTGTAAAAAAATGATTCTTCTCCCATCTGGCATGATCAAACATGTCAGATGGGAGATGAAAGTCCTCCCCCGGTCCCCGGTGTGGCCAAAATCTCCTCACCCCTCCGGTCCCCAGTCCCCGTCCCCCTTCCCACGATCTAAAATGGCCGTCATGTCCCGCCGCATTGATCCTTCTTCTTTGATTTCTGTGCCATCTGACATGTCAGATGGCACAGAAAGGTCCTCCCAGGTCACCCCCTGGCAGGCTGTCACCCCGGTCTCTCCCGGTCTCCTCCAGTCTCCGCCGTTCTCCCTCGTTACCTCCTACAGCTTTGGTCTCCCGCGCCCTTCCTTCTCCTTGTTTTCAGGTAAATGTTGGCCGCATGCGCAGAGCTCCTGTCAGCCGGTTCTCTGCACGCAGGGACACAGCTTTCAGCAGGTTAACACTGCTGTGGTGTGGACCCGGGAAGCATGCTGGGGAGTGTGAGTGCAGTATCACTGCACTCACACTCCTCACATAGACTGCCTGCATTCCAGAAAATGGTGGATATGTAACGCCCCTGTAAACGGGTCGTTACAGGGTATTAAATGTTACCCCATTTTTCCCGGGCAGGAGGAAGAAGAATCTCCACAACACACACTCACATCACACTGGCAGGAAGGAGTTAATAGCTTTTGCAGCATGAAGTTTTGAGTCCATGACTCATCCTGTCTCATTAATGAGCAGGTGGCTGGACACAGGCAGGTCCCCATGACAACCAAGGGGAGGGGGGCCTGAATAGGAGTGAGTTTAGTGCAGAACACACAGAAAGTTTGTCAGAACGTCAGAGGCTGCAGCAGAGTGCAGACTTACACAGGACAGCAGCCTGCTGAGGAGATGCCATGAGACCAGGGCTGATAACACCTAGAGGAAGGGAATGGAGCTGAGGACTGGGGATCCCTGGAGAAAGTTGTACCCGGTGGCGGTTGGTGTGTGTCCGCTACTGGAAGAGAGACAGACAGAATGGCGGCGGGTCCCCAAGATGCTCCATGCCACGGGGATAGCATTATCGCACCGAGAGAGAGAGGGACCCCCAGATCACTCCACCGGCCCCTTTCTCCTACCTGCCCGGGACCGACCAAAGGCTACAGGCGGCGAGGACCAGCACCCGGGTGCGATGTGGAACGGACTTTAAATAAAGAACAACTGGAACCGCACTCCATGACTGCTGTGAGTAATGCTGCCACCCTGTGCCCCCGGTGTCCCTGAGGACTGTTGCCCTGGGTCTCATAAACCTCCCGGGGCCATCCCGCTCCACCCGTGGGGAGCGATTCCATCTGGCTGCCCGTAACACCTGCCCCAGAGAGAGACTGCGCAGCGGCGGCTGAACACCTGGCCGCAAACCACGGGTGGCGCTGCAAGCATCCCCCTGTCCCCGTCCCGTACCGTTTCCTGGCAGAGAGTGATGGCAAGCTCTCCAGGAACCACGTTACCCTCCTTCCATCCCCCTTGTAACACCGGACTGACTGTCAGACTTTCCTTTTATTGAAACCCGCTGGGGGTCACGGAAGCCGGGTAGGGCCACTCACAGCCTGACCCCGAATACCACCGGCCCGGTGACCGTGCGAGCCCTGCAAGCCCCGGCGTGGGTGTTTCAACTTGGCGCTGCGAGCAGGGTCCGGACAAGACCCGGTAACGCCGGGTGACGCGTGCCTTGTGTAAACCATCTGCAAAATTGGATTGTCTAACATTTATTTTGGTGCCCACGGCTGCGGGTATGCGACAAATGGACTTAGACTGTACAATGGCGTCCATTGAGAATGGGATGTGCGCCATGCATACCAACAAGGACTGGACTTGCCTGCCCTTCGTGGGTGGGGCTGCAGCGGGGAGCGAAAATCCGTGCCCGCCCCGTTGTTGGACACTTGCTAGGAGCCAGGAACCCTGCCTCCCCAGGCCCAGGAGAAGATGGGGAGATGATATGGACTGCCCGGGTGCGAACTTTGGCGAGTGGTGGTCGGAGGGGTGAGCCCGGCACCGCAGCCCGTACCGGGATTTGGACTACCGAGTTTACTCCCTAAACCTGGGTACCTGGAGGGCCCTGGAGCGTCGTAAGGAGGCCTGTTCCCAAAAGTTTAAATGTTTTGACATATGCAAATGTTTCTTTTTCCATGCTTTTCTTCTCTTTCTTCTTCTTTTTCCTCCTACCTCTTCCTATCCTTTATTGGGTCCCGGTAAAAGGGACGTGTTAATTTGTTTATCTATGAAAAGGGTTTTTTGCGGTGTTGTTTGTTGTCGCAACCCCGGAGTGTTGCGTTTTTGGTCTGGAGGAGTGTAACGCCCCTGTTAACGGGTCGTTACAGGGTATTAAATGTTACCCCATTTTTCCCGGGCAGGAGGAAGAAGAGTCCCCACAACACACACTCACATCACACTGGCAGGAAGGAGTTAATAGCTTTTGCAGCATGAAGTTTTGAGTCCATGACTCATCCTGTCTCGTTAATGAGCAGGTGGCTGGACACAGGCAGGTCTCCATGACAACCAAGGGGAGGGGGGCCTGAATAGGAGTGAGTTTAGTCCAGAACACACAGAAAGTTTGTCAGAACGTCAGAGGCTGCAGCAGAGTGCAGACTTACACAGGACAGCTCCCTGCTGAGGAGATGCCACGAGACCAGGGCTGATAACACCTAGAGGAAGGGAATGGAGCTGAGGACTGGGGATCCCTGGAGAAAGTTGTACCCGGTGGCGGTTGGTGTGTGTCCGCTACTGGAAGAGAGACAGACAGAATGGCGGCGGGTCCCCAAGATGCTCCATGCCACAGGGATAGCATTATCGCACCGAGAGAGAGAGGGACCCCCAGATCACTCCACCGGCCCCTTCCTCCTACCTGCCCGGGACCGACCAAAGGCTACAGGCGGCGAGGACCAGCACCCGGGTGCGATGTGGAACGGACTTTAAATAAAGAACAACTGGAACCACACTCCGTGACTGCTCTGAGTAATGCTGCCGCCCTGTGCCCCCGGTGTCCCTGAGGACTGTTGCCCTGAGTCTCATAAACCTCCCGGGGCCACCCCGCTCCACCCGTGGGGAGCGATTCCATCTGGATGGCCGTAACACCTGCCCCGGAGAGAGACTGCGCAGTGGCGACTGAACACCTGGCCGCAAACCACAGGTGGCGCTGCAAGCATCCCCCGTCACCGTCCCGTACCGTTTCCTGGCGGAGAGTGATGGCAAGCTCTTCAGGAACCCAGTTACCCTCCTTCCATCCCCCTTGTAACACCGGACTGACTGTCGGACTTTCCTTTTATTGAAACCCGCTGGGGGTCACGGAAGCCGGGTCGGGCCACTCACAGTCTGACCCCGAATACCACCAGCTCGGTGACAGTGCGAGCCCTGCAAGCCCCGGCGTGGGCGTTTCAGATACGTTCCCTGAGCGTATCCCCATATCCTGGAACACAGAGTCGTCGTGGGACCTCCAAAATGGATTATGGCGGAAGGAGTTTTGGGGAGGGTTTTTTCAAACAAATTTTTTTTGTTGTCTTTTTTTTTGCATTATTGACTGGGTTTTGATGTCAAGTATCTAATAGACGCCATGGCATTACTAACCCCAGGGCTTGATGTCAGGTGACATTACACAACTGGTATCAACCCCATTTATTACCCCGTTTGCCACCGCACCAGGGCAATGGGATGAGCTGGGGCAAAGCGCCAGGGTTGGCACATCTAACGGATGCGCCACTTCTGGGCGGCTACGGCCTTCTATTTTTAGGCTGGGAAGGGCCAATAACTATGGACGTTCCCACCCTGAGAATACTAGACCACAGCTGTCCGCTTTACCTTAGCTGGTGATCCAATTTCGGGGGGACCCCATGTTTTTTCCATATTATTTACAAATAATTATAAAAAAGAGCCTGGGGACCCTCCAAATTGGATCAGCAACCAAAGTAAAGCTGCCAGCTGTAGTTTGCAGGCTGCAGCCGTCTGCTTTACCCGAGCTAGCTATCAAAAATGGGGGGACCCCACGTTTTTATTTTTTTTTTTAATTATTTATTTTTTGGCTAAATACAAGTCTAGGCACTAAAGGGTGCCAGATTAGAATATGTAGGGGGTGGGACATTATATATGTGTTTGACATCTGTCTGTACATCCATCCTAGCTTTTTATTAAGGTTTCAATCGTGGTCCAATGGACTGTGCAGACTATGAGTTTCCATTAGAGTGATAGGCCAGGCACTATCTTTTGCTTTTTTTTGCCCGTGTTGTATGCGAAGTCAATAGGATTACATGAATTAATGGAGACTCAGTTTCCCACTTTCCATCTTTGGTGTAGTGGTAGGCTCTTCACTTAAGCTATGAGAGGATGTGGGTTCAAATTGCAGGCAAAGCCCATGGGCTTTGTATGGCTCAATTCAATTGCATGGTCCAATGGACTGTGCTGACTATGAGTTTCCACTGGAGTGATAGGCCAGGCACTGTATTTTGCTTTTGTTTGGCTGTGTTGTGTGCGTCAATAGGATTAGGTGAATTAACGGAAAACCAGTATCCCACTTCCCATTGTTGTTGTAGTGGTAGGCTCTTTGCTTGGGGCTATGAGAGGTTGTGGGTTTGAATCACAGGTAAAGCCCATGGACTTTGTGTGGCTCCATTCAATTGCATGGTCCAATGGACTGTGCTATCTGTGAAATTATATTGAAGTGATAAGCCAAGCACTGTCTTTTGCTTTTGTTTGACCGTGTTGTGTGCGAAGTCAATAGGATTTTGTGAATTAACGGAGAATCAGTTTCCCATTTCCCATCGTTGGTTTAGTGGTACGCTATTTGCTTGAGCTGTAAGAAATTGTGGGTTCGAATTGCAGGCAAAGCCCTTGGACTTTATATGGCTCCATTTAATTGCATGGTCCAATGGACTGTGCTAACTATGAGTTTCCATTCGAGTGATAGACCAGGCACTGTCTTTTAGTTTTGTTTGGCTGTATGTGCGAAGTCAATAGGATTATGTGAATTAACGAAGAAGAAGATTGCCACTTCACATCCTTGGTGTACTGGTAGGTTCTTTGCTTTGGCTATGAGAGGTTGTGGGTTTGAATCGCAATCAAAGCCCATTGACTTTGTATGGCTCCATTCAATTGCACGATCCAATGGACTGTGCTGACTGTGAGTTTCCATTGGAGTGAGAGGCCAAGCACTGTCTTTTGCTTTTGTTTGGCCATGTTGTGTGCGAAGTTAAAAGGATTATGTGAATTAACGGAGGACCAACTTTCCATTTCCCATCATTAGTGTAGTGGTAGGCTCTTCGCTTGGTTTATGTTAGGTTGTGGGTTTGTAATTGTAGGCAAAGCCCATGGACTTTGTATGTCTCCATTTAACTGCATGGTCCAATGGACTGTGTTGACTATGAGTTTCCATTGAAGTGATAGGCCAGGCACTGTCTCTTGCTTTTTTTTTGGCCGTGTTGTGTGCAAAGTCAATAGGATTATGTGAATTAACGGAGAATCAATTTCCCATTTCCCATCGTTGGTGTAGAGGTGCGCTTTTCACTTGGGCTATGAGAGGTTGTGTATTCAAATTGCAGGCAAAGCTCATGGACTTTGTATGGCTCCAGTCAATTGCATGGTCCAATGGACAGTTCTGACTATGAGTTTCCATTGGAGTGATAGGCCAGGCACTGTCTCTTACTTTGTGTGCGAAGTCAATAGGATCATGTGAATTAACGGAGAGTCAGAATCCCCATTCCCATCGTTGGTGTAGTGGTAGGCTCTTCGCTTGGGCTACAAGAGATTGTTGGTTCGAATTGCAGGCGAAGCCCATGGACTTTCTATGGCTCCATTCAATTGCACGGTCCAATGGACTGTGCTGACTGCAAGTTTTCATTGCAGTGATAGGCCAGGCACTGTCTTTTGCTTTTGTTTGGCCGTGTTGTGTGCGAAGTCAGTAGGATTATGTGAATTAAAGGAGAATGACTTTCCCACTTCTCATTGATGGTGTAGTGGTAGGCTTTTCGCTTAGGTTATGAGAAGTTGTGAGTTCAAATCACATGGACTTTGCATGGCTCCACTCAATTGCATGGTCCAATGGACTGTGCTGACTATGAGTTTCTATTTGAGTGATAGGCCAAGCACTTTTGCTTTTGTTTAGCCGTGTGAAGTCAATAGGATTATGTGAATTAACGAAGAATCAGTTTTCCACTTCCCATTGTTGCTGTAGTGGTAAGCTCTTTGCTTGGGCTAAAAGAGGTGGTGGGTTCAAATTGCAGGCAAAGCCCATGCACTTTGTATGGCTCCATTCAATTGCATGGTCTAATGGACTTTCCTGACTATGAGTTTCCATTGGAGTGATAGGACAGGCACTAACTTTTGCTTTTGTTTGGCAGTGTTGTGCACAAAGTCAATAGAATTATATAAATTAACGGAGAACCTGCTTCCCTCTTCCCATCATTGGTGTAGTGGTAGGCTCTTCGCTTGGGCTACGAGAGCTTGTGTGTTTAATTCTCAGGTAAAGCCTATGGACTTTCCATGGCTCCATTCAATTCCAATGTCCAATTGACTATGAGTTTCCATTGGAGTGATAGGCCAGGCACTGTCTTTTGCTTTTGTTTGGCCGTGTTGTGTGCGAAGTCAATAGGATTATGTGAATTAACAGAGAATCAGTTTCCCACTTCCCATCGTTGGTGTAGTGGTAGGCTCTTCACTTGAGCAGTAAAGGGTTGTGGATTCCAATCACAGACAAAGCCCATCCCATGGACGTTGTATGGCTCCATTCAATTGCATGGTCCAATGGACTGTGCTAACTATGAGTTTCAATTGGAGTGATAGGCCAGGCACTGTCGTTTGATTGTGTTGTGTGCGAAGTCAATAGGATTATATGAATTAACGGAGAACCAGTTTCCCACTTCCCGTCGTTGGTGTAGTGGCAGGCTCTTTGCTTGGGCTACGAGAGGTTGTAGGTTCGAATTACAGGCAAAGCCCATGGACTTTGTATGGCCCAATTCAATAGCATGGACTGTCCTGACTATGAGTTTCCATTGGAGTGATAGGACAGGCACTGACTTTTGCTTTTCTTTGGCCGTGTTGTGTGCGAAGTCAATAGGATTATGTGAATTAACGGAGAATCAGTTTCCTGTTTCCCATCGTTGGTGTAGTGGTAGGCTCTTCACTTGGGCTATGAGAGATGGTGGGTTCAAATTGCAGGCAAAGCCCATGGACTTAATGTGTCTCCATTCAATTCCACGGTCCAATGGACTATGCAGACTACGAGTTTCCTTTGGAGTGATAAGCCAGGCACTGTCTTTTGCTTTTGTTTGGCTGTGTTGTGCGCAAAGTCAATAGAATTATGTAAATTAACGAAGAATCAGTTTCCTACTTCCCATCGTTGGTGTAGTGGTAGGCTCTTTGCTTGGGCTACAAGAGGTTGTGGGTTTGAATCGCAGGCAAAGCCTGTGGACTTTGTATGGCTCCATTTAATTGCATGGTCCAATGGACTGTGTTGCCTATGAGTTTGGTGGGAACCAGGCATGTAGAGTCCATACGTTCACCTTTTCTACGTCGCACAAAGGCACGGTAGTTTGATCCAAAGATCTCAATTATACACTGTGTGCAGAATTATTAGGCAAATGAGTTTTTTGATCACATGATAATTTTTATACATGTTATCCTACTCTTGAGGTCCAATTACGAATTTAGTAAATCAGGTGATGTGCATCTCTGTAATGAGGAGAGGTGTGGTGCAATGATATCAACACCCTATATAAGGTGTGCTTAATTATTAGGCAACTTCCTTTCCTTTGGCAAAATGGGTCAGAAGAGAGATTTGACGCGCTCTGAAAAGTCCAAAATTGTGAGATGTCTTGCAGAGGGATGCAGCAGTCTTGAAATTGCCAAACTTTTGAACTGTGATCACCAAACAATCAAGCGTTTCATCTCAGATAGCCAACAGGGTCGCAAGAAGCGTGTTGGGCAAAAATAGCGCAAAATAACTGCCTATGAATTGAGGAAAATCAAGAGTGAAGCTGCCAAGATGCCATTTGCCACCAGTTTGGCCATATTTCAGAGCTGCAACATTACTGGAGTATCAAAAAGCACAAGGTGTGCCATACTCAGCGACATGGCCTAGGTATGAAAGGCTGAAAAACGACCACCTTTGAACAAGAAACATAAGATAAAATGTCAAGACTGGGCCAAGAAATATCTTAAGACTGATTTTTCAAAGGTTTTATGGATGTTACATCACCACCGGAGTCCGCTCCAGCGTCTTCTGCTCCGATCGCCAGGCGACGCCGTGTTCCTGCTGTGGATGGTGCTGGTGATGAGAGAAGAGTCGATGCCAGCGGCACCGGTGGGTGCAGGCTCCGATCATCCACTGGGCTGAGTTATCTTGGGATCTCCAGTACCACTGGCTGACTGTGGGTGGCGTGTGTCTTCCAGCTGAAGTTGCCAGCATTCAGCTACAGCCAATGGGAAGACACCACACCCTTCTTAGTTCCCCTCCTGTCTGCTGACCTCTGCCAGAGATAGTTCTGATTTCCTGGCTCCTGGTCCTCCCTATTCTTTTTTGTGATTCCTGTGTGCTGACTTCTGTGTGTTTTCTGACTACCCTTCTGCCTGCTGTTTTTGTACCTCGCTGCCCGATCCGGATTTGACCTCTGCTACGTTTTCTGATTATGTCCTTGCCTGCCGATTCTGTCCCTGTTGTGGTATTCCTGGTTTGACCCTGCCTGACGACTACTCTCATCGGACTGCAGCCTTCCACAGGTAGTGATCTCCAGGGCCCTGTGTAATTCGAAATCCCTGTATAGGGGTTAAAGGGTTTCAGGGTTCTGGGGGTCCTGCTTGGTGAGTGGCTTTCCTCTAGCCTGTCCATTACATCCCATCTGAGTCTGTTGATCCAGGCAGGCATTACAATGGACTGATGAAAAGAGAGTGACTCTTGATGGGCCAGATAGATGGGCCAGAGCCTGAATCAGTAAAGGGCAGAGAGCGCCACTCCGACTCAGATGCCAGCAAGGTGGAGGTAGGGTACTGGTATGGGCTGGTATCATCAAAGATGAACTTGTGGGACCTTTTTGGGTTTTAGGATGGAGTGAAGCTCAACTCCCACACCTACTGCCAGTTTCTGGAAGACAACTTCTTCTAGCAGTAGTACAGGAAGAAGTCAGTATCGTTCAAGAAAAACTTGATTTTCATGCAGGACAATGCTCCATCACATGCATCCAACTACTCTACAGCGTGGCTGGCCAGTAAAGGTGTAAAAGAGGAAAAAATAATGACATGGCCCCCTTGTTCACCTGATCTGAACCCCATAGAGAACTGTGGTCCCTCATAAAATGTGAGATCTACAGGGACGGAAAACAGTACACCTCTCGGAACAGTGTCTGGGAGGCTGTTGTGGTGGCTGCACGGAATGTTGATCGTAAACAGATCAAGCAACTGACAGAATCTATGGATGGTAGCCTGTTGAGCGTCATCATAAAGAAAGGTGGCTATATTGGCCACTAATTTTTTGGCATTGTTTTTGCATGTCAGAAATGTTTATTTCTAAATTTTGTGCAGCTATATTGATTTACCTGGTGAAAATAAACAATTGAGATGGGAATATATTTGATTTTTATTAAGTTGCCTAATAATTCTGCACAGTAATAGTTACCTGCACAAACCGATATCCTCCTAAGATAGCCAAATCTAAAAAAAAAACACTGCAACTTCCAAAAATATTAAGCTTTGATATTTATGAGTCTATTGGGTTGATTGAGAACATAGTTGTTGCTCAATAATAAAAAAAATCCTCTAAAATACAACTTGCCTAATAATTCTGCACACGGTGTATATCAGAGCATGGGAAACCTGTGTGCTAAGATAAAGATGTATATCAGAGCATAGGCAAGCTGGGTGATGATAGAAAGAGGGCTTTCAGATCATGGTAAACCTGGGTGCTGAGGGAAAGAGCCAAGTGTCAAGGTCATTATCTTATACCCCGAGTGTCAGTGTCATTATCCCGTACCCTGTGTGTCTGTGTTGGGGGGGGTCTAAACTTCGCACTGGGGCCCATTTAACTCTAGTTATACCACTGCTCGGTACAGAGATTACTAGATCACAGTTGTTGCACTGAGGTTTGTATTTTCTGGGCACTGTACTGTCTATAAGGCCAGAATCACACTGGCATATGACTCGAGAAAATCTCACATTGCACTCGGCTTCATGTGAGACAATGCTGCAGCTCAGATCTACGATTTGTTCTTCAGTCCCAATAGGACTGAGGAAAAAAAGGCAGCATGCTGCAATTGCAGGGGGTCTCGACTCACTTGCACCCATACAAGTCTATGGGTGCGTGTGAAAGATCGCATTGTGCTCGCATGACATCTGGATACACGCAAAGACAAGTAATGGAGAAGATTAATCCCTCCCTCTCCTCTGCACTTGTGATCCGATTGCTGGATCGCATCACAGTAAAATGATACTCAGTTCATACTCGCAACAGAGCCTGATCCGAGTGCTATTAGCATATCGCATGTGATGCCTTAGGGCAGTTTCACATATCCTACAGTGTAATACAGTACAATGGCAGCGCAGCAACTTCTGGGTCACATGTTCCGGTCACATGACAGCATGTAACCGGAGCTTGTCGCGCTGCCATTGTATTGTACTGTATACACTGTACTGGAGTGCGTCGGATCCGACAATCCGGCGAAAAGCCGGATGTGTGAAACGGCCCTTATGGTAGTGTGGCTCTGGCCCAAGGAAAACCCTCTGTACAGCAACTCCATTCTAGTTTTCTCAGTAGAGATGACTAGATCAGAGTTGCTGCACTAAAGGCCCCGTCACACTAAGCAACATCGCTAGCAACATCGCTGCTAACGAACAACTTTTGTGACGTTGCTAGCGATGTTGCTGTGTGTGACATCCAGCAACAACCTGGCCCCTGCTGTGAGGTCGTTGGTTGTTGCTGAATGTCCTGGGCCAATTTTTAGTTGTTGCTGTCCCGCTGTGAAGCACAGATCGCTGTGTGTGACAGCGAGACAGCAACAACTAAATGTGCAGGCAGCAGGTGCCGGCTTCTGCGGAGGCTGGTAACCAATGTAAACATCGGGTAACCAAGAAGCCCTGTCCTTGGTTACCCGATATTTACCTTTGTTACCAGCCTCCGCCGCTCTCACTGCCAGCGCCGGCTCCTGCTCTGTACACATGTAGCTGCAGGACACATCGGGTTAATTAACCCGATGTGTGCTGTAGCTAGGAGAGCAAGGAGCCAGCGCTAAGCATTGTGCGCTGCTCCCTGCTCTGTGCACATTTAGCTGCAGCACACATCGGGTAATTAACCCGATGTGTGCTGTAACTAGGAGAGCAGGGAGCCAGCGCTCAGTGTGCGCTGCTCCCTGCTCTCTGCACGTGTAGCTGCGTGCGCTGGTAACCAAGGTAAATATCGGGTTGGTTACCCGATATTTACCTTAGTTACCAAGCGCAGCATCTTCCACGCAGCGCTGGGGGCTGGTCACTGGTTGCTGGTGAGCTCACCAGCAACTTGTGTAGCGACGCTCCAGCGATCCCTGCCAGGTCAGATTGCTGGTGGGATCGCTGGAGCGTCGATAGTGTGACATCTCACCAGCAACCTCCTAGCAACTTACCAGCGATCCCTATCGTTGTTGGGATCGCTGGTAAGTTGCTTAGTGTGACTGGACCTTTAGGCTCATGTCTTATCTCCCAGCACTGTCTATAAGGAACGTCCTCTGTACAGTAATCTCACTACAGAGGTGACTAGATTGGAGTTGCTGCAAAAAGGCTCATGATTTCTGAGCTTACTGTACTGTCTATCAGGACATCTGGTGTACAGCAACTCCATTATACATTTTTCACTACAGAGAACACTAGATCGGAGTTGTTGCACCTAGGTCCATGATTTCTGGGTACTGTACTGTGTATAAGGACGTGCTCCTTGCAGCAACTCCATGTCTCACTACAGAGGTGACTAGATCGGAGTTTCAGCAATAAAGCTCATGATTTCTGAGCTTACTGTACTGTTTATAAGGACGTCTGGTGTACAGCAACTGATAGATGTTTCAGTACAGATATGACTAGGTCAGAGTTGTTGCACCTAGGTCCATGATTTCTGGGTACTGTCTATAAGGACCTCCTCCCTCTACAGCAACTCCATTCTAGCTGTCTCACTACAGAGGTGACTAGATCGGAGTTGCTGCACTGAGGTTCATGGCTTCTGAGCTCACAGTAGTGTGTAAGGACGGCCTCAACCAGTCCATGCATTGCGTTCCGAGATTGTACAGACGTGCATATGTGTCACCCACCTGCAACGGTCGCCCCAGGGACTTCACTCCACACTCAGGGACGCCACAGGGTCTCCACTTTTTGGTATTTCTGGCTACAGATATGTCAGGTTTATTTATATGTATGAGTCGTGACGCCACTCACGGTTTGCGGTAAGGGATATGGGTGACCGCCACTGCAGATTTAACGAGCGTCTGGGGCTGATAGAGTCTGCAGTCGGATAGTGTGGCCTCCCGTGAGTGAGGCTGGCCCCAGGGGCTCGGGTGTGTGGAACAACAGCTCCCAGAATAACAGTCTCAGTCCGAAATGTCTTTCAACTTGGTTTTACTCACTTTTGGATGGTTTTGTGAGGTGCCCGGGCGATACTGAGATTAACCAAGGTAAACCAGGTATCCTTTAGGCCGGTCTAAGGGTAACTGTTAACTCGCCTTCCTAGCACTTCTTGTTTCGGATAACCCCTGACTTTAAGTACCGTGGGATTCATCCAGGGAAGTCGCTACTGCTTTTTCTCCCCTTTTTGGCACGTTTGCCGGCAGCGTGGACCAAGGAAGATGGCTTCAGGCTCGATCCTCCTTATGGGCCCCCTCGTTGCTGCTGAGGCTTGGACTCTAGATGGTTGGTGAGGGACTTGTAGTTTCCCTCCCCGGCAGGTTTAGCAGATCAAATAAATAGACGTCTACTCTAGGGACCTGTTCCCCGTGCGTGCCTAGTGACCAGGAGTCCCCGTACTCGACTGACTGACTCCCTCAGCATCTTTCTGACTGACTTGCTGGTGACCGTTCTCCCCCGCCAACGGCTACTTCACGTGTAGGGTCTGACTAGCGTGTCAGCACGCGTCTCTTCTTTTTTAGCCACCTTTTTGCGCTTTCCACTACCAGACTGGCTAGCTCCTCCTACTTTCCTGAAAGCCGCTACAACCTAGCTTCCAGCCCCTCCCCTGCACCCCTAGATGAGATGTGGAGGCAAGCCCCCTCTTGGGTCTGCCCAAGGGTCCCCTCTAAGGTGTGGGAGACCTGGTTGCTATGTGTCTGTGCGTACACACCCTATTCCAGCCTTTGGATTACCTGGAAGTACTGCCCCAGCATGGGTGCAGTACTCAGTGGTGCCTGATCAGGTCAGGGGCGCCACACATAGATGTTTGAATAAGCCCTTCTACAGATTACATGAAGGCTCCCATACACAGGGCTAAAGTCACCAGGATCAGACAACAATCTGATGTGTGTGGGGCCTTCTTGACTTACCTTGAGAATGGATGTCAAGGGAGGGTAGGAACTAGAGTGTTGGAATTCCCCTTGTTGATCCTTTTGTTCTCTTCAAAGATAAGCCACCACCAGAGGAGGCCAACATCTGCACACAAGAATATTTGGCCGAGGATTCCTGTATGTGATAGTCAAGAGAAAGCTGTCGGCCAAACAATTGTAGGGATTGGTTGTTTATGAACCTTAAAGGGTTAGTGTAATGAAAACAAGTTATCACCTATCCATGGGCCAGGTGATCACCTGCAGATTAGAGTCTGTCCGATCACTGGGACCCACACTGATTGGAAAAATGGGGACTTTTTATCCATTTGTTGCAGGTACGTCTGACATCAGTTTTCAACACGGATGCCACACATACCAGTATTATTCTATGGTGTTCCTCACCCATGTTTGTTTTCACACAGACTGTGGGGCCCCATGTTTCCCCGCACGCACACATGTCCGTTTTTTCTCCGGCAGCACGCGTCACACACTGATGTGATCTGTGTGACATGTACTGGAGAAAACATGTGTTTCTGAAATAAAATTATTTTCTGTACTCACTTGTCTCCAGCCCTGCTGTCACTTGCTCCAGATCCCCGCTCATTATACTCAATGAATATGCAGTTGTCACGCTCCCCGGGTCCCCTGTGCTGCCCTCCGGCTCACCTGTCACGCTCCCCGGCTCCCCCGCCTCGCTTCCCGGTTCCTTGGTCCGGTCACCGCCGCTCCCCGCTCTCCAGCACCCTTTGCCGGCGCGTCCCCAGCGTCCTGGTCCCCGCACCCGGCGTCCGTCGGCTTCACAGCCCCAGCCTGGCCCTGCTGCTTCCTCCTTGCAGCTTCCTGCTCTGGCTTCTGGCACTCGGGCCGCGCGCATGCGCATTAGGGCGCGCGCGCGGTCATTGACCCTTTCTTAAAGGGCCAGCGTCCATTAACAGGAAATGGTGCAAAACAGGTACAGGGTATAAAGGGGTTTAATGTCCAAGGGGGAGGGGCCTGATCTTCGTGCTTCTTAAGCTAGGAGTCAGGTCTCCTGGTGTCTCTGTGTATATACTCACCTATCTCTCTTGTAGAGCCGTGCCTGCCTCGCCATCCGGTCCTGACCGAATCCCGAACCCCGAACGCTGTCCATCTGCCATCCTGACAGTCCGTACCATCTCGGATCCCTGCGGTGACCCGTCATCTCGCTCCAAAGGTTCCGGACCCCGCCTGACATCTTCTCGGCTTCCGAACCTGAGCTGCGTCACCCGGACTACCACCAGTGACTCCGTGGTCCCAGGGACTTCTCCGTTATACTCGTGTGCACGGACTGTTCTGCTGCCTATAGTGCTCCAGCTACCGGACCCCTTACCACCATCTAGGAGTTCGGCCCAGTGGATCCACCTCCTGGGTCTGCCCGTCCACCTGGCCCTGACAGTAAGATCAGGCCATGGATCCCGCTGCAGCACTAGCAGCCGTACAGGAGGAACTCACACGCCAGCGTGAGACTCAGACCCGCATGCTGCAATTTATGTCTTCTGTGGACGCCCGCCTGAACACGCTACAAGCGGCAGTTACGTCTTCAGCATCCCGGGCCTCCACTAGTCAAGCCACGGCTCCAGCTCCCGTGGCGACGTCTTCAGATACTTCCAGACTTCGTTTGGCCTCACCACCCCGGTACGCCGGAGACCCCAAGACCTGCAGGGGATTCTTAAACCAATGCTCCCTCCATTTCACGCAGCTGCCGCATTTGTTTGCCTCTGACCAAGCCAAGGTCGCCTTCATCATGTCCCATCAAATCCTGCTGGGACTTCCCTGGTTGCGGACACACGAACCATCAGTCAGCTGGGGCACTGGCGAAATCACCCGATGGGGCTCTTCGTGCCATGAGAAGTGCCTGAAGACCATACAACCCATCCGACGACCTCCGGTTCCAGAGAACCTACCGGGGCTGCCCTCGGCCTATTGGTCCTTTGCAGACGTCTTTGATAAAAAGGAATCCGAGGTACTTCCGCCACATCGTCCTTACGATTGTGCCATCGACCTGCTCCCTGGAACAACACCACCTCGAGGACGGATATATCCATTGTCTCCAGCCGAAACAAGGGCCATGTCTACTTACATCACAGAGAGCCTGGCAAGGGGATTCATTCGGAGATCCTCCTCTCCGGCTGGAGCAGGTTTCTTCTTCGTCAAGAAGAAAGAGGGCGACTTACGCCCATGCATAGACTACCGGGGTTTGAATCAAATCACCGTAAAAAACAAGTACCCTCTGCCGCTCATCCCCGAATTGTTTGACCGGCTTAGAGGAGCTCGTGTGTTCACCAAGCTGGATCTTCGGGGTGCTTACAATCTGGTACGCATCCGCTCTGGGGACGAATGGAAGACCGCGTTCAATACGCGCGATGGGCACTATGAATACTGCGTGATGCCCTTCGGCCTGTGTAACGCCCCAGCCGTCTTTCAAGAACTGGTGAACGACGTTTTCCGGGACCTTCTTTACGTCTGTGTGGTAGTGTATCTGGATGACATCCTTGTCTTCTCTCCGGACCTCCAGACCCACAGAGAGAACGTACAGCTGGTTCTACAAAGACTGAGAGAGAATCGTCTGTACGCGAAGTATGAGAAGTGTGTCTTTGAGCAGTCTTCTCTCCCCTTCCTGGGGTACATCATCTCTGATACTGGACTGCAGATGGATCCAAAGAAGCTCTCCTCCATTCTCAACTGGCCTCCTCCTTCTGGACTGAAGGCAATCCAACGCTTCCTGGGATTCGCCAACTACTACCGCCAGTTCATCCCTCACTTCTCGGCTCTGACTGCTCCTCTCTCCGCTTTGACCAAGAAGGAGGCTAATCCAAAGGACTGGTCACCTGCGGCCGACGCCGCGTTTGGCTCTCTGAAGCGGGCATTTGCCTCCTCTCCTGTACTCCACCGTCCGGAGTTAAACCGCCAGTTCACCTTGGAGGTGGATGCCTCCTCCTCAGGAGCCGGAGCAGTGCTCATGCAGAAGTCCTCCTCCGGGAAGATGGTGACTTGCGGATTCTTCTCCAAGAGCTTCTCAGTGCCTGAACGCAACTACACCATCGGTGACCGAGAGCTCTTGGCAGTCAAACTGGCTCTGGAGGAATGGCGCTACCTTCTGGAAGGAGCAGTGTACCCCGTGATTATTTACACGGACCACAAGAACCTGGAATACCTACGGTCCGCTCAGCGACTGAACCCACGGCAAGCCAGGTGGTCTTTATTCTTTGCCAGGTTTGATTTCCAGCTCCATTTCCGACCCGCGGACAAGAATGTACGCGCTGATGCCTTGTCCAGGTCTTTCATGCCCATGGAGCAGGAGGAGGAGACTACCCAACCCATCATCTGTCCTAGCAAAATCATTCCGGTGGCCCCTGTCACCCTGGCCCAGATACCGCCCAGGAAGACCTATGTCTCTGAGACAGACAGGCAAAAAGTGTTACACTGGGGTCATGCCTCGAAAACAGCCGGTCATGCTGGTCAGAAGAGAACATGGGGTGCGATTGTACGTCATTACTGGTGGCCATCCCTTCGCACGGACGTCGCTGCTTTTGTCTCTGCCTGCTCCTCTTGTGCCAGGAACAAGACGCCCAAACACCTGCCATATGGCCGTTTTCTGCCTCTGCCGATACCCTCAGTTCCGTGGCAACACATAGCGATGGACTTTATTACGGACTTGCCATTGTCCTCCGGACACACAGTCATATGGGTCGTGGTGGATCGGTTCTCTAAAATGGCTCATTTCGTCCCTATGGCTGGATTGCCCTCTGCTCAGGAACTCGCGGACGCCTATATACATCACATCTTCCGCTTGCATGGCTTTCCATCACACATCGTATCCGATAGAGGAACTCAGTTCACCTCCCGCTTCTGGAGGGCTCTCTGCAAACATCTGGGAGTGACTCTGGACTTTTCATCTGCATACCATCCTCAGTCTAATGGCCAAGTTGAGAGGGTCAATCAAATCTTGACCTCTTTCTTACGTCACTATGTCAACGCCCATCACGACGACTGGTCCACGCTTCTTCCTTGTGCTGAATTCTCCCATAACCACCACATCAGTGAGTCGTCCTCCAGCTCTCCCTTCCATGTCGTTTACGGACTTCAGCCCTCCGTCCCATTGCCTGTATCCCCTTCTTCGGATGTCCCTGCTGCTGATACTGTAGCCCGTGACTTTGCAACCATTTGGGACTCTGTCAAGGCGTCCCTTGGGCGTGCTTCCCTGCGGATGAAAAGACACGCAGACAAGAGACGTCTGGACCCTCCGTGTTTCTCTCCTGGAGATCTAGTCTGGCTTGCATCCAAGTACGTCCAATTGAAGATACCATCCTACAAGCTGGGTCCTCGCTACATCGGGCCGTTTAAAGTCCTCAACAAGATCAATGAGGTCTCCTACAAGCTACAGCTCCCGGCCACGATGAGGATACCCAACTCATTCCACGTCTCCCTGCTCAAGCCGGTTGTCCTGGGTCCCTTCTCCGCTGCTGCCAGTTCGGCTCCTCCACCTATTGCCGATGACGACATCTATGCGGTAAGGGATATCGTGGCCATGAAGACCGTACGGGGTCGACAGTTCTTCCTGGTGGACTGGGCAGGGTATGGTCCTGAGGATAGGTCCTGGGAGCCCCGGGAGAATGTGGGTACTCCGCTGATCCGTGCCTTCCTGTCCCGGTTGCGGGGAGGGGGGCGTGGGGGGGGGGTACTGTCACGCTCCCTGGGTCCCCTGTGCTGCCCTCCGGCTCACCTGTCACGCTCCCCGGCTCCCCCGCCTCGCTTCCCGGTTCCTTGGTCCGGTCACCGCCGCTCCCCGCTCTCCAGCACCCTTTGCCGGCGCGTCCCCAGCGTCCTGGTCCCCGCACCCGGCGTCCGTCGGCTTCACAGCCCCAGCCTGGCCCTGCTGCTTCCTCCTCGCAGCTTCCTGCTCTGGCTTCTGGCACTCGGGCCGCGCGCATGCGCATTAGGGCGCGCGCGCGGTCATTAACCCTTTCTTAAAGGGCCAGCGTCCATTAACAGGAAATGATGCAAAACAGGTACAGGGTATAAAGGGGTTTAATGTCCAAGGGGGCGGGGCCTGATCTTCGTGTTTCTTAAGCTAGGAGTCAGGTCTCCTGGTGTCTCTGTGTATATACTCACCTATCTCTCTTGTAGAGCCGTGCCTGCCTCGCCATCCGGTCCTGACCGAATCCCGAACCCCGAACGCTGTCCATCTGCCATCCTGACAGTCCGTACCATCTCGGATCCCTGCGGTGACCCGTCATCTCGCTCCAAAGGTTCCGGACCCCGCCTGACATCTTCTCGGCTTCCGAACCTGAGCTGCGTCACCCGGACTACCACCAGTGACTCCGTGGTCCCAGGGACTTCTCCGTTATACTCGTGTGCACGGACTGTTCTGCTGCCTATAGTGCTCCAGCTACCGGACCCCTTACCACCATCTAGGAGTTCGGCCCAGTGGATCCACCTCCTGGGTCTGCCCGTCCACCTGGCCCTGACAGCAGTGAACAGAGGACCTGGAAGCAGCAGTGCCAGAGACATCAGTGCCAGGGACAGCATCGCTGGGGACAGGTGAGTATCCAGCAGTGTGTGTGCAGTGAGGTCATCGGAATATCCAAAGAACTCTGATGACATCCTGACGATACCCACGCTACCGCAGTTCTAGCAACAGTGACTTCACGGGTTCAGCAGAGTTCATTGGGAACTCCGATGAACCCAAGACTTTACTGCCGCTACACCCACAGTAGCGCGGATGTCACAGGGATGTCGTCAAGATGTCATCTGATGTCATCTGACTTCATTGTGAACTCCAATTAACCTGTGACATCACTGCTGCACCCACACACACTGCTGAGGGTGCCTCTGTGGTGACCTGAGCTCACCTTATGAGGTCCAGCTTACCACAGGGAAGCATCCACAGAAGTGTGTGTGTGTGTCTGCAGGGGCTGTTCAATGAGGAACGTTCGGTTCTCCATTGAATGTGACAGCAGCATGGGATTGACGTGGCCCCCCCCCCCATTTGGATTACGGTGTACCAGGATTAGGGCTTTGATAGCGAAATTAAATTGGAAAAGAGGGTGTCTCTTGTCTTTATTTCTTGAATGTTTCTCTCTTTTTGTCTTTTCAGGTTTGCTTTTGGGAATCGTCGTGGGACCTTTTTATTTTTATTTATAAAAATCATTAAATTGGTGAACGAGGACTGGAGTCGGAGGTTTTTTGTGCAAATAAACTTTGTTATTCTCCTTTCAACTACTGGATTAGTAATGGCAGTGTCTGCTAGATGGCACCCATTACTAATACCAAGGCTTGATGCCAGCTGGAATCAACCCCACAAATATTACGCCGTTTGCCATCGGACCATGGCAATAGGAAGAACCGAGTCTAGCACCAGAATTGGCGCATATAATGGATGTGCACTTCTGGGGCAGCTGTGGGCTGCTATTATTAGGCTGGAAAGGGCCAAATAACCATGGTCCTTCCCACCCTAATAATATCATCCCCCAGTTGTCTGCTGTACCATGGCTGGTTTTTAGTAAAATGGAGGAGACCCCCACGTCATTTTTTTAAATCTAAAAATTTTAAAAAATAAACGTGGGATCCCCTCTATGTGTATAACCAGCCAAGGTACATCAGAGAGCTGAGGGTTGCAACCTGCAGCTGCTGCTGTTCCTGTGCTGGACATGAAAGTTGGGGGGAACCCCAAGTCTTTTTTTTTTTTTATTTATTAAAAATGGTATAAAACAGCTGGCCAAGCTATCTGTTCTATATCTATAATTTTTTCAGGCTTTGCCCAACTTTTACACATTAAAAAAAAAACAAAAAACATTCATTTCAGTACCATGCATTTTTTATCGGTACCAGACACGTGGACCTTGCACCTGTTTAAACACGGACGTCTGAAAGGGGCCTTATGAATACTCATCTATGTACTATAGTTTTGAGTTGCTGCAAATTATGATGTTCTCCTCCTTGGCTAACAATACTTCTCAAAATTTCTAAGGTGTATTGTTACCCCTCTGTAAAATATGTAGTGTGACCTCTGCCAGAGCCTGTCCTATGGAACAACGGTGGCACCAGCTTCAGACCCTCAGTGAAAAGCAACTTACGACCCTTTAAAAAAAAAAAAAAAAAAAAAAAAAGTCTGTAAAAAAAAAGCTTTTTCCCCATGTGACCTAAATCAGGCTGTATGAGCCTCAGAAAAAGGAAGGAAACACCAAGAAACACGACTAGGGCCTAATAAATGTGGGGCATAAGCGAGGACCAGGGGGCTGCTGAAGACAGAAAATAAATTGTCAGTGAGATCTGAATAGTTCACAGTGGGTCTACAGTACATGTGAGTTATTGTGGAAACTACCTACAACAATGTGTAAACGCAGCCTGATACAGATCCAACCGACTGTTCACTAATGTCACTCCGAGCTTTATCATTATAGAAATGAAAATTCTTCCTACTTCTAGAACAGTTTTATTAAAACAAGTATATCAATAATTCTAAAAAAAAAGGGGAAATTTATACAGTTTTATTATTATTTATAGAGAGCCATTGATTCCATGCTGTACATGGGAATGGGTTACACAAAATATGGACATAAATTACAGTGAATAAACCAATCCTGACTGACGGGTACAGAGGAGAGAGGACCCTGCCCTTGGGGAGCTTACAATCTACAGGGTAATGGGGAGTAGACAGTAGGTCGGGGATACAAATGTCTAACACTGACGGACGGGTACAGAGGAGAGAGGACCCTGCCCTCGAGGGCTTACAGTCTACAGGGTAATGAGGGTGGGGGAGACAGAAGGTCGGGGATACAAATTCATAACAATCAACTTTACAAATTAATACGCCATGTTGGACATTGACGATAATGAAAGAAAAAAATATTTTGTATCGGAGTCCCTCGCGTATTAGGTGTAAAAATTGTATTTCTGCATTTACCATAAAAATCCTCTCTCGTTGAACACATTGGATGACACAGGAGATATGATGTGGATTAGACCACACTGTTCTCTCAGTCTCTAAGGTGGGACGAAGGGGGGCAATTACACCCAGTTGTCAGTAGTCACAAGCAGTTGTCGCGGGCGGGGAGGGCGCTGCGCTCACCATGCTCGGGTCCGGCGCTGCTGCTGCTTGGTGGCTCGAGCGGTGGGCCGGATCCCAGGGACTCGAGCGGCGCTCCTCGCCCGTGAGTGAAAGGGGTGGTTTGGTTTGGGGATTTGGTCCGTGATGCCACCCACGGTTTGTGGTGAGGTTGGGGCACCACCACTGCTGGTGACGGGGATCCCGGGAGCGATGGCAGGGAGCAGCTGGGATGTTGTTTCCCCCTTCGTGGGTAGGGGGGTGAGGTGTGACGGGGAGGGTCGGTTGGTGAGGTGCAGGGTCGCGGGGGCAGCGCGGTGCCGGATGGCACAGTGGTACTCACTCAGCCAAGAACGGATGCAGAGTCTCTGCTAAAACAAACGGCTGGATGGACAGGTCCCACAGCCGGCTGCTGTGGTTTCTCCCGGACGGTTGGTGGTGGCTGCCTTTCCCTGCACCTTTTGTGTAACTTCAGTCCCGATGGCTTCCCACCGGTAACCCACTCCCCAGCGTGGATATATGCCGGAGGAGCCCTTTTGCCCGCAGGCTCTGGCCCTGGGAATTCTAGCTGTGGCGGTAGCTGTATTTCCCTTTCGCTGTTTGGACGGTTGCCTTCAATCGGGTCTTGGCTGTTTGGAAACCCCTGGGGTTCCGGTTACTAACGGATTTGGCCTGTTTAACGGCGACTCCAAGCCTGGTCGGGGTCCGCAGGCCCTGCCGGTTTGTGCTGGCTTCACTTCGCTCCCCGGTTCGGTACCGGCGGGCCACCGCCCGTCCCCGGTCCTACGGTTCCACGTTGATCTGCCTCTCCTGCAGACGGCCACCACCGTCTGCCAACCTTGCTCTTGGTGCCCGGGCCACGTACCCGGACACGGTCAGTCTGCTCCTCTACTACCACTTTACTCCTCTCACTTTGACCTCCCTTACTGAACTGCCTTCCTTTCCCGCCTCCAGGACTGTGAACTCCTCAGTGGGTGGGGCCAACCGCCTGGCTCCACCCCACCTGGTGTGGACATCAGCCCCTGGAGGGAGGCAACAAGGATTTGGTGTCTGGCTGATGTGCCTATCTTGGGGTGTGGGGTGTGTTGTTGCAGTATCTGTGACGACCTGGCTAGTCCAGGGCGCCACATTCCCCCTTGGTTAAATGCAGACCGTCCGCAGGCTGCCCGTCCATCACCGGTTTTATTTTCACAACTGAAAAAGGTAAAACATATGAAAACATTCAACAAGCATTTTTATGAATCTTCCCTTAACGGGAGGCACAGTACTTTTAACGTTACTAACGGTAGTCACTTTTTATTAAACAGACGGCTTCCGCTCTCCCACCCAAACAACCTGGCCCTGATGCTGCCCCTAAGAAGTGGGCAGCACCCTTTGACCCCAGTCCAGATCCAGGCTGCCCGAGCGGGAACGGGTACGGTGTTTCGCACCCTACGGTCACTTCAGGGGACCCCACGTCCATGGGGGACCCCTGACCCCCCGGAGGATTGCCACGGTTGCGGTAGTGGCGGGCCTGGGCCATTTCTTTCCTCCAGGCCCATCCTCCAAATCAGCCTCTCCGGAGGCGGTAACGGAATCATGCCAACATATTTACATTTCCACTAGTTTGTGGTTGCCCTGCTAGTTCTCAGGCATGTCCATAAGTATTTCCTTATGCACGGTACAAAGGGTCCCTACGGGGACTACTTGCCGGTAACGGCCGGTTCAATCACTGTCGACAATCAGGTAACATCTTCGGTTGATTACAGTCATTCATTTACTTATTCGCACACTCAACGTATCACACCCCTAAATGGTAGTTTCCCTGTACCTAAGCGGGGGTCGACCTAGGTTGGGACGTGTGGACCTTCGGGGCCCAATGTCAGTGGTGACAGGCAGTGGGACAGAGGGAACAACTGGTTCCTCTTCCCGCCTATCATGTGGGGCAGGCGGAGGCATAGGGGAGCTGGGTACAGGTGCATCCCTGGGCACTGGCTCATCATCGACCACTTCCATCACTTTCTCATCCACGGGTTGTGGGAACAGTATCACTGGAAGAATCACTGCGCTGTTCTGTGTAGGCCAATCTGCCGAGAAATCGCCCATCATGGTGTGGATTACCCCCTTTTCCTTCTCCCCAACCGGTCTGGGGACCGGAGCTCCAGTTGCCACCCGCAATGGTGGGGGGGCACCTCTTCAGGTGGTCCCTGGAAACCGTGGCCAAAGTCTTCCCCTGGTCATGACTGACCTGGTAGGCCTTCCCATTCTCCCATTTGGTGGGTTGTATAACATACGGGGTCTTCTCCCATTGATCATCCAGCTTATGGGTTCTTCTCTTTCGCTTCAATACTACATCCCCAGGCTGGAAGGGACCTGCAGGCGCCTTCCTGTTGAAGCACTGCTCCTGCTGTCCCCGACTCTGGCACAAGTTCTTTTCTACGTATTCTGGGACCTGTTGGTACTGCGCCCTTCGCCGAGTGTCCCATCCAGCAGTCGAAGGGAGTGCTTCTGGGGCCTCCAGACCCATTTCCAGGTCCACTGGCAGCTGACCGGGCCGAGCTCTCATCAGGTACACCGGTGTGCATTTCGTAGAGCTGGAAGGGATGTTGTTGTACATATCGACAAGGTCAGGTAGCTTCTCCGGCCACAGGTTCCGCTCTTCCAGCGGTAACGTCTTGAGGAGGCCCAGGACCAGGTGGTTCATCTTTTCACACATGCCATTGGTCTGGGCATGGTAAGGCGTGGTTCGAATTTTCTTGCAGCCGTACAACTGGCAGAATTCTTGGAACACCTCCGCTTCGAAGGCCGGGCCCCGGTCGGTAAGCACTTTCTCCGGGTACCCGTGCGGTCGACAGAAATAGTCCTGGAATGCTCTAGCGGCGGTATGACCGGTCAGGTCCTTGACTGGGACAACCACCATGAATCTTGAATAGTGGTCTACAATGGTCAGAGCGTAGGTATACCCACTTCGGCTAGGGGTGAGCTTCACGTGGTCGAGGGCGACCAGCTCCAGTGGCTAATGCGTAATGATTGGGAGTAGAGGGCCCTTCTGGCTGGCCTCGTCCCTTCTTCTCAGTGCACAGGGACCGCATTCTTGGCACCAAGCCTCCACAGACTCCCGCATCCCACTCCAATAGAACCGCTCCCTCAACAGCATCTGCAGCTTCTTCCACCCAAAGTGCCCGGCACCGTCATGGTATGCCTGTAGGACAGTTGGCACATTAGCCTGGGGAATCACCAGCTGGTGAACCTTCTCGTGGGTCTTCGGGTTGATCAATTCCCGATACAGTTTCCCTTGGTGCAGGTACAGCCGGGTTCGTTCCCGCCACAGGCGTTGGGCTTCGGCAGGGGCGGCAGGGTCTATCCCAGCCGAGCCTAGTTCCACCAGGGTCTTGACCAAGCGGACAGCAGGTGCCTGGTCCTGGGCTTCTTGCCACCCCTGACTGGGCAGCGGATATAGGTTCACCTGTTGTTGATGGACATGCAACTTCTCAGCCAGCGGCCGGTGAAACGCAGGCAACTCGATTTCTTCTAGGTCATCATCTTCCGGCCCCTCTTCCGACAGGTGGGGCATCCGGGAAAGTGCATCGGCATTAGCATTTGTACGGCCGGCCCGGTACTTGATGGTGAAGTCGTAATTGGCTAGCCTGGCCACCCACCGCTGCTCCAATGCACCCAGCTTAGCTGTACCCAGATGGGTTAGCGGGTTATTGTCCGTATAAGTGGTGAACTTGGCTGCCGCTAGGTAATGGCGGAATGCTCGGTGATAGCCCACACCAGTGCTAAGAGCTCGAGCTTGAAAGAGCTGTAGTTCTCAGGGTTCCTTTCCGTAGGTCGGAGTTTTCGGCTAGAGTAAGCGATCACCTTCTCCCTTCCGTCTTGGACCTGGGATAAGACTGCCCCCAAGCCCACATTGCTGGCATTGGTGTAGAGGATGAATGGGAGGCTGTAGTCGGGGTATGCTAGGATTTTTTCCCCGGTCAAGGCCGTCTTCAGCTGGCGGAAAGATTCTTCATGCTTGTCTTCCCACGCCAAAGGGGTTCCAGGGGGTCTACCACCCTTGGTCTGTCCCACGAGAAGGTCTTGCATGGAGGCAGCCATTTTCGTGTACCCCTTAATGAAGCGGCGATAGTAGCCCACCAGTCCCAGGAACTGTCTCACCTCCCTCACCGTGGTCGGCCTTGGCCAGTCTTGAATGACAGTGATCTTTTCGGGATCTGGGGCGACGCCTTCCGCGCCCACCACATGTCCGAGGTACTGCACCCTGGGCTTCAACAGATGACACTTGGAGGGCTTCAATTTCATCCCATACTTGGCAAGGGACGCAAACACCTCAGCTAGGTGCTCCAGGTGGGCTTTATACGTCTGTGAGTATACAATTACATCGTCCAGGTACAACAAAACGGTCTCAAAATTCAGATGCCCCAGACAGCATTCCATTAGCCGTTGGAAGGTTCCAGGGGCGTTGCACAGCCCGAACGGCATGCTGTTGAACTCACAGAGTCCCATGGGGGTAACGAAGGCGGTCTTCTCGCGGTCTTCGGGCGCAACGGCCACCTGCCAGTACCCACTGGTGAGGTCAAGGGTAGAGAAATAGTTAGCGGTTCTCAGCGCGGCCAGGGACTCTTCTATATGGGGCAGAGGATAGGCATCTTTATGCGTTATCTGGTTAATCTTCCGGTAATCCACACACATCCTCATGGTGCCATCCTTCTTCTTTACCAGCACCAGGGACTGCAGCTATCCAAATAACTCCTGCCTCCTTCATGTTCCTCAACATGTCTTTGGCGCATTGGAAGTGCGCAGGGGGGATAGGTCTGTATCTCTCTTTGATGGGAGGATGCTCACCGGTGGGGATATGGTGTTGGACTCCTTTAATCCGCCCAAAATCTAATGAATGCTTGCTGAAAACCTGCTAGTACTCCTGTACCACCCTGTATACCCCTTCTTTGTGATGTGTGGGGGTATCATCAGTGCCTACGTGTAACTCTCGACACCACTCATCTAACCGCCCCGGGGATGGGTGGTGACTGGCAGGAGGCGGTGCGGTCGGGGGAACGGCCTCTTGGATAGTGTGGGGGTCTAGAGTAAGCAGCTTGGCGAGGGTAGCGTACCAGGGAAGCCTAACCTCCTCCTCCCCGCAGTTTAACACCCTTACGGGCACTCTACCTTTCTTGACGTCCACCACCCCTCGGGCGGCCATTATTGTGGGCCAGTGCTCGGAGGGCATGGGCTCTACCATGGCTGGGTAATCCCATCCCTGGGTACTTACCGCTGCCCTGCAACAGATCATCATCTCACTCCTGGGAGGCACAATCAACGGGGCCGCATCCATCACTCTCACTCCCCCAATCTCTCCTCCTGTTGAGTTCACTTGTTGCCGATACATCAAGGCCCGGATCTCAAGCTGCAAAGCCCTCTGTCGGCCTCCTGCTGCTGTGGCGGCTAACTGCCGCAGTATGGTCAACACCTCACTCATGCAGTGCTCCATCACATTAGTCCCTAGCACTACCTTCGGATTATGGTCACTGGGTTCATTCATTATCACAATCATTCTCTGGTGCTGCAGTTCAGCCCGTCCCACGGTCATGGCTACATGTTTGTACCCCACTTGAGTCAAGGGGAGTCCATCGGCTGCGACCAGTGTCATGCTACCGTCCGTAGGAGCAAGTTCATCATTTCCCCAATACCGCTGATACAGAGTGTAAGGTATCGTGGTTACCTGGGATCCAGTGTCTAGGAGTGCCATCAGCGGGATGCCGTCCACTGCCAGAGGGATGATGGTCCGGGCTCCAATGTACCGGTCCCGCCAGTCGGGGGGGCCACGGGGTTCTACTCCTGAGGATTGGCCCTTGGCCCCAGGGGTTGTTCGTTTAACGGACACAGTCGGGAGTAGTGGCCGGGCTTGCTGCACCTGTAACAAATTGGAGGTCCATACCGTGAGTCATTGGCCTTTCTCTGCTGCATCCAGGGGACGTCCTCTGGGCTGTCGGCGAGCTGTATCCTCCCCGGGGACTTGGGTCTCGTCGGAGGTTGGAGTGCGGCGAGGATCTTGGCGAGGTCTCCATCCATGCGACGGACCTGAGCCGCCAGCTCCTCCATCATTCCTCCAGGGGCTGCAGGCGCCGAGGGAACTGGGAGAGAAGGGGCTACCATGATGGGGGCCGTCTCAGCTGGCCATGGGGCCGCCTCTGGGACGTCGGATGCTGGGGGTTGCAGAGCTTTGATGGCCCGTTTTTTCAGCACGGCAAAGTCCACATTAGGGTGTTCTAGGGCCCACAGCCGGAGCTGCTTGCGGTCCTCCGGAGATCCCATCCCCTGCACGAACTGCTCGACTAACATTTTGTTGCTGTCTGCATCATTAATGGCATCCACCTGCTTCAGCGTGCGGAGGGAAGTTTGCAGGCGCAAGGCATAGTCTCTAATACTATCTGCAGGTCGCTGTCGGCATTGGTAAAACTGCATCCGCAGCTCGGCTTCGGTGCGGGTCTCGAAGGCAATCTGTAGCTTTTCAAAGATAGTGGCCACGGAGGACCGGTCCCCCTCGGTCCAGGTCTCCGTCTCCTGCTCAGCCGCGCCGGTTAGCTGCCCCAGCACTACCGCGGCACGTTGCTTATCGGTCAGGGGATACAGTTCTAGGACCGGGTTAAGCTTCTTCCGGAAGACCTACAAAGCATCAGGTTTCCCGTCGTACTGCGGCAGCCAGGTAGCTCCGGGCACATAGGGCAAGGAGAACGGCATCACCTGGGCAATGGCGGGGCCCGCGGTCTCCCCTGCTCGTGCGGCCGGAGCACGGCCTGGCCCATTCTCATTCGCGGGCGCCGCTGCGGCTGCGACCGCCGCTCCTCCAGCGGCTTTGTCGGGCGCGGACATCTTGTTTCCGCCCCCCTTGGTCTTTTCTCAGCACCTCCTCTTCAGGGGTGGGGCTTCGGCTTTCGCGCCTCCACTGCTCGAGAAGACGCTCGAGCGGGAAAATCTTCGCGCCCAAGATGGCGGCTTCTGAAATTTTTCGTCCGGACACCGCCGGCGGGACACAAGGCGCACTTCTACCAGGTGGTAGAACGGTAAGATCCTGTTCGTGATGCCAAGTTGTCATGGGCGGGGAGGGCGCTGCGCTTACGACGCTCGGGTCCGGCGCTGCTGCTGCTGCTGCTCGGTTGCTCGAGCGGTGGGACGGATCCCGGGGACTCTAGCGGTGCTCCTCGCCCGTGAGTGAAAGGAGTAGTTTGGTTTGGGGATTTGGTCCGTGACGCCACCCACGGTTTGTGGTGAGGTTGGGGCACCACCGCTGCTGGTGACGGGGATCCCGGGAGTGATGGCAGGGAGCAGCTGGGATGTTGTTTCCCCCTCCGTGGGTAGGGGTTGGTTTTCCCGGGGCCCGGTGAGGTGTGACGGGGAGGGTCGGTTGGTGAGGTGCAGGGTCGCGGGGGCAGCACGGTGCCGGATGGCACGGTGGTACTCACTCAGCCAAGAACGGATGCAGAGTCTCTGCTAAAACAAACGGCTGGATGGACGGGTCCCACAGCCGGCTGCTGTGGTTTCTCCTGGACGGTTGGTGGTGGCTGCCTTTCCCTGCACCTTTTGTGTAACTTCGGTCCCGATGGCTTCCCACTGGTAACCCGCTCCCCAGCGTGGATATATGCCGGAGGAGCCCTTTTGCCCGCAGGCTCTGGCCCTGGGAATTCTAGCTGTGGGGGTAGCTGTATTTCCCTTTCGCTGTTTGGACGGTTGCCTTCAATCGGGTCTTGGCTGTTTGGAAACCCTTGGGGTTCCGGTCACTAACAGATTTGACCTGTTTAACAGCGACTCCAAGCCTGGTCGGGGTCCGCAGGCCCTGCCGATTTGTGCTGGCTTCACTTCGCTTCCCGGTTCGGTACCGGCGGGCCACTGCCCATCCCCGGTCCTACGGTTCTGCGTTGATCTGCCTCACCTGCAGATGGCCACCACCGTCTGCCAACCTTGCTCTTGGTGCCCGGGCCACGTACCCGGACACGGTCAGTCTGCTCCTCTACTACCACTTTACTCCTCTCACTTTGACCTCCCTTACTGAACTGCCTTCCTTTCCCGCCTCCAGGACTGTGAACTCCTCAGTTGGTGGGGCCAACCGCCTGGCTCCACCCCACCTGGTGTGGACATCAGCCCCTGGAGGGAGGCAACAAGGATTTGTTGTCTGGCTGATGTGCCTATCTCGGGGTGTGGAGTGTGTTGTTGCAGTATCTGTGACGACCTGGCTAGTCCAGGGCGCCACACTGTATTTGAAAAACAAAGGAAGAATATTAATAGCACACAGAGTTTCCTGTGCAAGCCCCCCCAACGTGCAACACGACCCCCTGCACAGCGCAAGCCCCCTCCAACATGCAACACTGCCCCCTGCCCAGCGCGAGCCCCCACAACACGCACCTATGCCCCCCTGTCAGCCCCCACAACACTCACCATTGCCCCCCTGTGAGCCCCCACAACACTCACCATTGCCCCCCTGCGAGCCCCCCACAACATGCACCAATGCCCCCTGCGAGCCCCCTACAACACGCACCAATGCCCCCTGCGAACCCCCCACAACATGCACCGATGCCTCCCTGCGAGCCCCCCACAACACGCACCAATGACCCCTGCAAGCCCCCCACAACACACACCAATGCCCCCCTGCGATCCCCCCACAACACGCACCAATGCCCCCCTGCGAGCCCCGACAACACGCACCAATGCCCCCCTGCAAGCCCCCACAACACGCACCAATGCCACCCTGCAAGCCCCCACAACACACACCAATGACCCCCTGCCCAGTGAGAGCCCACCACAACACACACCAATGTCCCCCTGCGAGCCCCCCACAACACACACCAATGCCTCCCTGCAAGTTCCCACAACACGCACCAATTCACCCCTGCAAGTCCCCACAACATGTACCAATGCCCCCCTGCAAGTCCCCACAACACGCACCAATGCCCCCCTGCCCAGTGCGAGCCCCACAAGATGCACCAACGCTCCTCTGCCCAGTGTGAGCCCCCCACAACACGCACCATCGCCCCCCTGCCCAGTTCAAGCCCCCACAACATAAACCAATGCCCCCCTGCAAGCCCCCACAACACGCACCAATGCACCCCTGCTCAGTGCGAGCCGTCGACAACACGCACCAATGCCCCCCTGCGAGCCCCCTACAACACGCACCAATGCCCCCCTGCGAGCACTGACAACACGCACCAATGCCCCCCTGCAAGCCCCCACAACACGCACCAATGCCCCCTTGCAAGCCCCCACAACACGCACCAATGAACCCCTGCCCAGTGCGAGCCCACCACAACATGCACCAATGCCCCCCTGCGAGCCCCCCAAAACATACCCCAATGGCTCCCTGCAAGTCCCCACTACACGCACCAATTCTCCCCTGCAAGTCACCACAACATGCACCAATGCCCCCCTGCAAGTCCCCACAACACGTACCAATGCCTCCCTGCCCAGTGCGAGCCCCCAAAGCACGCACCGTTGCCCCTTTGCCCAGTGCAAGCCACACAAGATGCACCAACGCCCCTCTGCCCAGTGTGAGCCCCCACAACACTCACCGTTGCCCCCCTGCCCAGTACAAGCCCCCACAACATACACCAATGCCCCCCCTGCCCAGTATGAGCCCCCCACAACACACATGAATGCCCCCCTGCGAGCCCCAACAACACGCACCAATGCTCCCCTGCAATCCCCCACAACATGCACCAATGCCCCCTGTAAGCCCCCACAACACGCACCAATGAACCCCTGCCCAGTGCGAGCCCACCACAACATGCACCAATGCCCCCCTGCGAGCCCCCCAAAACATACCCCAATGGCTCCCTGCAAGTCCCCACTACACGCACCAATTCTCCCCTGCAAGTCACCACAACATGCACCAATGCCCCCCTGCAAGTCCCCACAACACGTACCAATGCCCCCCTGCCCAGTGCGAGCCCCCAAAGCACGCACCGTTGCCCCTTTGCCCAGTGCAAGCCACACAAGATGCACCAACGCCCCTCTGCCCAGTGTGAGCCCCCACAACACTCACCGTTGCCCCCCTGCCCAGTACAAGCCCCCACAACATACACCAATGCCCCCCCTGCCCAGTGTGAGCCCCCCACAACACACATGAATGCCCCCCTGCGAGCCCCAACAACACGCACCAATGCTCCCCTGCAATCCCCCACAACATGCACCAATGCCCCCTGTAAGCCCCCACAACACGCACCAATGTCCCCCTGCCCAGTGCGAGCCCTCGACTACACGCACCAATGATCCCCTGCGAGCCCCCCACAACACGCACCAATGCCCCCCTGTAAGTCCCCACAACACGCACCAATTCCCTCTTGTAAGTTTCGACAACACGCACCAATGCCTCCCTGCAAGTCCCCACAATATGCACCAATTCCCCCCTGTAAGTTTCCACAACACTCACCAATTCCCCCCTGTAAGTTTCCACAACACGCACCAATGCCTCCCTGCAAGTCCCCACAACACGCACCAATGCTCCCCTGCAAGTCCCCACAACATGCACCAATTCCCCCCTGTAAGTTTCCACAACACGCACCAATGCCCCCCTGCAAGTCCCCACAACACACACCAATGCCCCCCTGCAAGTCCCCACAAGACGCACCAATGCCCCCCTGCAAACCCCCACAACACGCAACAATGACCCCCTGCCCAGTGCGAGCCCCCCACAACACGCACCAATGCCCTCCTGCGAGCCCCCCACAGCACACACCAATGCCCCCCTCCAAGTCCCCCACAACACACACCAATTCCCCCCTGCAAGTCCCCACAACACGCACCAATGCCCCCTGCAAGTCCCCACAACACGTACCAATGCCCCCCTGCCCAGTGGAAGCCCCCAAAACACGCACCGTCGCCCCCCTGCTCAGTGCAAGCCCCACAAGATGCACCAACGCCCCTCTGCCCAGTGTGAGCCCCCCACAACACGCACCGTCACCCCCCTGCTCAGTGCAAGCCCCCACAACACACACCAATGCCCCCCTGCCTAGTGTGAGTCCCCCACAATACACATGAATGCCCCTCTGCGAGCCCCAACAACACGCACCAATGCCCCCCCTGCAAGCCCCCACAACATGCACCAATGCCCCCCGGCAAGCCCCCACAACACGCACTAATGCCCCCTGCCCAGTGTGAGCCCCCCACAACACGCACCAATGCCCCCCTGCGAGTCCCCCACAACACGCACCAATGCCCCCCTGCAAGTCCCCACAACATGCACCAATTCACCCCTGTAAGTCTCCACAACACGCACCAAAGCCCCCCTGCAAGTCCCCACAACACACACCAATGCTCCCCTGCAAGTCTCACAACACGCACCAATTCCCCCCTGCCCAGTGCAAGCCCCCAAAACACATACCCCCCCGGGACCCCCTGCGAGCCCCGACAACATGCACCAATGCACCAATCACACAGGATAGGATTAGATACCCTGCTCTGGAGACAGTATCACACACAGGATAGTATTAGATACAGCTCAGCAGGAAGTATCACACAGGACAGGATTAGATACACGGCACGGAGGGGGGGGAGCGGGCAATGTTATTGGAAACAGTAGCAGCGGCGGCGGGGGGAGGGGCGCAGGTATTCACGCACTGCTCTGCATGCATGTCCGCAGTGGCTGCAGCAAGGAGATTGGGGGGGTGTCATTGGAGCATTGGAGACGGTAGCAGTGGCACGACGGGGGGAGGGGTGCCAGTACTTACATACTCTGCATGCACACGCACACAAACACACCCAGCTCTGCTGCATGCACGCCTGCAGCGGTGGCGGGGGGGGAGAGTGGGGCTGGGTAGAGCGGGGGGAGGGGGTGTCATTGGACACGGTAATGACGGAGGGAGGAGAGGTGCCCCAGCGCCCCGTACTCATACATCCTGGCGGTTGACAGGGATAAAGTGGAGCAAACAGCATACGCTGTGAGCTCCACAATGATGGCGCTGATCTCCTCCCTCTGTTGTGATCTGAGATGTGATGTGACTGTGCAAAAAAGAGCGCAAATAGGGTCTTAACCAGTTATGGGAATTAGGTCTAGTGCTAAAAAACGCACTCACCTGATAGGATTGTGCCAGTCACAACTCCTTTTTGCACATGTAAAGGTGGTGGTCAGCAGCGGCCTTGAAGTATAATAGTATAATAAACGAGGAAAGGAATAGACCTGTGAAAATAAAAAGGGATTTATTTAAATCTTCTGGACTTTGTGGTTTTAGCACGGCTTACAGCCGTATTCCTTTTCTCTGCTGTGATCTGGACAGCCCAGGGGGTGCATCTATTTCACAGCAGACGCCTTCTCTAATATTACTAAATGGGGTAGGAGCCCGACTAGCAGAGTCTATGCCCAGGGGGCTGCCATAAAGGAGGTGAGTAACTGTCGTTACAAACACCAAATCCAAGATGGCAGCCCCCAGTGCTTCAGTAAAACTAGAATAAAATAAAAACTAAATAAGCAGTGATTTTAATTTTGTATTAAAAATGCTTGATTTCATAACCACTATTATTAATACAAAAATAAAAAACTGCGACACCTTCGCTTTAAAAGGGCCGAATAATACTGCACGCCGCAATTTTCATTTTATTATTTTTTATAAAAGCTTAAAATAAGCAATACATTTCGTTCACCTTCACAATTGCGTCCCACTTGTTGTTTATTCTTCACCATAACATTTAAATTATTTATCTTTATGTTTGAAGCCTGAAATGTGGGAAAAGGTTGAAAAATTCAAGGGAGCCGAATACTTTCGCAAGGCACTATATATAATATTGAATCCAGCAGAATGTATGGCCTCCTGTTAGGTGAGTTAGTTAGGACTAATGATGAGTGAGCATGCTTGCAACTGCTCGATACTTGATTGAGCATTTGGATTTGAGTGTCCGCCCCGCATTTTTGCATCTTTTAGACAGCCAAACTGTTTGTCACTGGCATTGCTGTGATTGGTGGGCCGCACCGCTTCATCAGGTCTTAAGTAAGACCTAATGACGTGATGCTCAGCACACTGTTCTCTGGAATCAGTTTAGGAAGAGTTGAAGGATGGAGAGCTGACCTTAGGGCTGGCATATAGGCAGTATAAGTGGTATAGCAGTAATTGTATACCGCTGCTGCACCATTAAAACAAAAGTTCTTCTCAAAGCTACATACTGTCTTTTCGTTAGTAAAACCACTGCTACCTGCATTCAGTGTAGGGATAGCTGGTGGAGGAGAGTTATGTGGGCGTCAAACAAGACGATTTATCGTGCGATACATCGTTGGGGTCACGTTTTTTTCTGACGCACATCCGGCAGCGGTTGTGACGTCGTCCCGTGTGACACCTAAGAGCGACTCTGAACGCTTGCAAATCGTGTGCAAATCATATATCGTTGACACGTCGCTCATTTTTAAAAACTCATTTATTCTTCTTTGAGCTGGTTGTTCATCGCACCCGGGGTAGCACACATCGCTCCGTGTGACACCCCGGGAACGATGAACACAGCTTACCTGCGTCCCACGGCTCCAGACGGCAATACTGGAGAAAGAAGGTGGGCGGGATGTTTACGTCCCGCTCATCTCCGCCCCTCCGCTTCTATTCGCCGGCCCCTGTGTGACATTGCTGTGATGCCGAACGTCCCACCCCCTTCAGGAAGTGGATGTTCGCCGACCACAGCGAGGTCGCTCAGCAGGTAACTGCGTGTGACGGGGGTTTAACTACTTTGTGCGCCACGGACAACTAATTGCCCGTGACGCACAAACGACAGGGGCGGGTACAATCGCTCGTGCAATCGCACGATAGATCGTACCGTGTGACGCTCGCATTAGTTTAGGATCACAAGTATATAGCCATACAGAAGAATGGAGTGGAGGTCCAGCACTCTCACTGCCATTCTTTATAGGACTGCTGGGAGAAGCCAAGCCACATAGAAGAACGGAGTATTGGTCCAGCACGCTCACTGCCATTCTTTATAGGGCTGCTGGCTGAAGCTTAGCCACACAGAAGAATGGAGTATTGGTCCAGCACTGTTACTGCCATTCTTTATAGGACTGCTGGGAGTAGCTTAGCCACACAGAAGAATGGAGTATTGGTCCAGCACTCCTACTGCCATTCTTTATAGGGCTGCTGGGCGAAGTCTAGCCGCATAGAACAATGGAGTATTGGTCTGGCACACTCACTGCCATTCTTTATAGGGCTGCTGGGAGAAGCCTAGCCACACAGAAGAATGGAGTACTGGTCTAGTATGCTCACTGCCATTTTTTATAGGGCTGTTGGGAGGAGCCTAGCCACACAAAAGAATGGAGTATTGGTCCAGCACTCCTACTGCCATTCTTTATAGGGCTGCTGTGAGAAGTCTAGCCACACAGAAGAATGGAGTATTGGTCCAGCACGCTCACTGCCATTCTTTATAAGGCTGCTGGTAGAAGCCTAGCCACACAGAAGAAAGGAGTATTACTCCAGCACGCTCACTGCCATTCTTTATAGCGCTACTGGGTAAAGCTTAGCCACACAGAAGAATGGAGTATTGGTCCAGCACGCTCACTGCTATTCTTTATAGCGCTGCTGGGAGAAGCCTAGCAACACAGAAGAATGGAGTGGACGTCCAGCACGCTCACTGCCATTCTTTATAGGGCTGCTGGGTGAAGCTTAGCCACACAGAAGAATGGAGCATTGGTCCAGCATGCTCAATGCCATTCTTTATAGGGCTGCTGGAAGAAGCCTAGCCACACAGAAGAATGGAGTATTGGTCCAGTACTCCTACTTCCATTCTTTATAGGGCTGCTGAGAGAATCCTAGCAATACAGAAGAATGGATTATTGGTCCAGCACGCTCACTGCCATTCTTTATAGGGCTGCTGGGAGAAAATTAGCCACACAGAAGAATGGAGTATTGGTCCAGCACGCTACCTGTTATTCTTTATAGGGCTGCTGGGAGAAGCCTAGCCACACAGAACAATGGAGTACTGGTCCAGGACGCTCACTGCGATTCTTTATAGGGCTGCTGGGCGAAATCTAGCCACATAGAAGAATGTAATATTGGTCCAGCATGCGCATTGCCATTTTTTTATAGGGCTGCTGGGTCAAGCTTAGCCACACAGAAGAATGGAGTATTGGTTCAGCACGCTCACTGCTATTCTTCATAACGTTGCTGGGAGAAGCCTAGCCACACAGAAGAATGGTGTGGAGGTCCAGCACGCTCACTGCATTCTTTATAGGGCTGCTGGGTGAAGCCTAGTAATACAGAAGAATGGAGTATTGGTCCAGCATGCTCACTGCCATTCTTTAGAGGGCTGCTGGGAGAAGCCTAATGTGATGCCCTGGCAAAACCAGAGAGTCACAGAAACATCTAATCCTCCTTGGTAATTTGATCCCACACTGGTACAGTTCTACAGACACATCCCTTTCCCCAGTGTAAGGCTATGTGCGCACGTTGCGTAAATACATGCAGTTACGCTGCGTAACTGCATGCCTCCATAGACTGTGCAGGGGCCGTGCGCACGTGGCGTTTTAGAGCGCAGCGCTTCGGCTACTGCCGAAGCGCTGCGTTCTAAGAAGTGACATGTCACTTCTTCCGTGCGCTTTGCCGGCAGCTCCTGCTCTGTCTATGGCAGGAGCTGCAGGCAGAGCGCATGGAATCGGCTTTTTTTTCTCTTCAGATTGCTGCAGAAAATTCTGCAGTGACTGTACGCAACGTGCGCACATAGCCTAAGAGCTAAACTGAGCAGCAGGGGAGGGGCTGGTGCAGAGTGTGAGAGGAGAGGGAGCGGAGCCGACCAGGGTGTGGAAGCTCCCGGCTGCTGTGGAGTATGGAGCGTACCCTCATAACTACAGCGGTGTCCATCTTCACCACAACCCGTGGGTGGCATCACGGAACATAGACTACCAAAATCTCCCCTGTATATAATCACCCTTTTGTTGTGGTGCCTAGGATAACAGACCGGGTCACGCCATCGTGATACCTTCAGAAGTGACTCCTTGGCCCGGATCTGGGTACCCCCTATCCCTGGGCAACACAAAGTGGCGTCACGAACAGGATAGAACTGTCCACTTACCTGTAGAAGTGCGCCTTGAAGTTATCGTTGGTGGCGTCCCGTTGAAATATTGCAGAATCCGCCATCTTGTTGCCTTCCTGTGGCGTGAAGTTTCCCGCCCAAGCCGTCTTCTCCGAGCAGAAAGGGCGCGAAAAAGTGAAGCCCCGCCCCCTGAGAGCAGAGCGGTGCAGAAAGCAAGTGGAGTGCCCCGAAAAGACCAGGGGGGGAGGGGATGGAAGATGTCTGCCCATGAATCCGGTGCCGGCCCTGTGCCGTCCGCTGGAGCGGCGGCGCCCGCAGGGGAAGCCGCCAGCAAGGAAGCTGCAGCGCCCGCTCCGGTCGCAGGAGCGGCAGACCCTGAGGTTCCGGTGATGACTCCCTGTGCGACAGATGGCGGCAACCGGCCTGCCGCAGGAAGGATGTCGGCCCCGGCAGTCCGCTCGGCTGCGACGGAGACGGCGCCCGTAAGTTAACCCCCGAAGTTCAAAGTTTTAAAAGTTTTAAAAAACCTGCTACTACAAGAGACCGTGTTCCTTTGTTGAACGTCCCTGAGTTCCTGTGGGACGCCGGGTGGAAGGAGCCGGACCCTGCTTGACTTGTTGAACGCCGCCGGGGTCGGAGCCTCGGTGGACACCATCAGGGGTCGAAGCCCCTGGTGGAGGACGGCAGGGAAGTTGTGAGAAGTGAGGTCAGTCCCCGTGTCAGAGCCCAGCCTACCGTACCCACACCGCAGGCAGTGGAGAACGGGGTCTTTCTGGACAGTGTCACAGTGAGTAAGGTGGCATTGGGGACCCGTGCTGCCCTGTGGTGGACAGGGGAAAGGGACTGGAGGAGGCTGCATCGGCAGTGAAAGGTAGCAGTTCCTGGCTACCCCCCCCCCACCCCCCGTTAATGTTTTAACTCTCTGTTGATCGTTTTCCGTGCCATTTTCCCGTTGTGCACCAAGAGGACTGCCGGGCAAGGAACATTTTGCCCGGCCCTGTGTGGGCGTCACCCGGACCTAGCTGGACTTGGGAAAAGGGGTGCCCCTAGTCCTTAGTGGTGGCACCAGGAGGCAGGTTTATTTGGGTGGTGGGAACAACGGGAATCCGGTCCGGTCAGTTTTGCAATGTTTGAGTTTAAGCAAAGTGCCTCCCGTAAGGGAAGAAAAATTGTCTTATTGTTAGAATGCTTGTGAACTTGCTTTATCTTTTTCAGGTCCAGTTACAATAAATGTCGGTGCCCGGACAGCCCGCGGACGGGCTGTGTTTAACCAAGGGGGAATGTGACGCCCTGGCAAAACCAGGGAGTCACAGATACATCTAATCCTCCTTGGTAATTTGATCCCACGCTGGTACAGTTCTACAGACACACCCCTTTCCCTAGTGTAAGAGCTAAACTGAGCAGCAGGGGAGGGGCTGGTGCAGAGTGTGAGAGGAGAGGGAACGGAGCAGACCAGGGTGTGGAAGCTTCCGGCTGCTGTGGAGTGTGGAGCGAGCTCCAGGAGTGCGAGAAGGAGCCAAGGTGGCTGGGGCAGGGTAGTGGCCTGCCGACACAGTAATCAGGCTCCGGATTGTCGCTGAGGAGTGGGCTCCCCGTTCCAAGCTGAGGAGTTGAGGAGGCTTCCTATAGTAGTGGACAGAGAGAGAAAGGGCCCTGCTATACCGGGTGTGGGATCCGTACACCCTCCGTACCAAAGGCTACGGACACCGGCAATTTCTGGTTAATTCCTGACTCTGTGTGAGTTTTCTTGCAAAGCGAACTGTGAGTAACAACATCCCTTGGTCCAACCGGGCACGCAGCTCTCAGACGGTCGCCCATCTCCCTGCACTACTAAGCCCAACGGGTCCTGTGGCCACCATCCTTACCCACGGAGGGGATAACATCTCGCTTCATCATCATCGGCCCCCGGGTACCCTCATAACTGCAGTGGTGGTGTCCATCTTCACCACAACCCGTGGGTGGCGTCACTGGCGGGGGCCAGCTTCCCCGTCGCGGGGGGCTGCTCAGGGAGATTGCGCTCGGATCCAGTGCCTCCTCCTCGGTGGCTCAAGCGGGCCGGACCCGATGCTCGAGCAGTGCTGCTCGCCCTCGAGTGAAAGGGGGAATTGGGTTTCTTTCGGGATGTGGAGAGTTCGTGACGCCACCCACGGGTTGTGGTGATGGTGGGCACCACCGCTACTGGTGACGGAGTTCCCGGGAGCGATGGCGGGGAGCAGCTAGCTGTTGACCCCTCTGTGGGTAGGGGCTGGTGGTCCTGGAGCCTGATAGGAGGGAGGAGGATTCCGCAGGATGGGTTTTGGCCGGGCGCAGGGTTGCGGTGCAGCGCAGCGCGGTGCCGGATGGCACTGTTGTACTCACGATTAAACCACACAGAGTCACTGGTAAACTAGGAACTGCCGGTGTCCACAGCTTTCGGTACGGAGGGTGTTTTTGGGATCCCACACACGGTACAGCAGACCCCTGTTCCTGCCCTGCATCCAGATGCCTCTTTCTCCTGCCTTGTTCTCCACTCTCTCTCCTCAGTCGGGAACGGGGAGCCCACTCTCCCTGCAGTGATCCAGGTCTTCCCTTGATGCCGGCGATCCGCTACCCTGCCCCGGTCACCTCAGGCCCCTTCCTCACACTTCCCTTCCTTACAGCAGCCAGGAGCTATCCTCACCAGGTCTGCTCTCTTCACTCTCCTCACTCACTCTGCTCCAGCCCCTCCCCCGCTGCTCTGTTTAGCTCTTACACTGGGGGGGGGGTGTCTGTCCTGCTGCACTGGTGTGGGATCAGGTTACCAAGGAGGAGAATTGCCTGCCCTTTGCTGGATTTCTGCAGGCTCTGTGACACCCTGGTTTTGCCTGGGCATCACATCACGGAACATAGACTACCAAAATCTCCCCTGTATATAATAACCCTTTTGTTGTGGTGACTGGGATAACAGACTGGGTCACGCCACCGTGATACCCGCAGAAGTGACCCCTTGGCCCGGATCTGGGTACCCCCTATCCCTGGGCGACACACTAGTAATACAGAAGAATGGAGTATTGGTCCAGCATGTGTGTCGCCCTGGGCAAGCCAGGGGACACAGATCACACACCACCACACCCCACATCCCTGGTAGGCACATCTAAGCTAACCAAAAATCCTTGTTGCCTTCCTCCAGAGGCTGATGATTCACACCAGGGGGTGGGCCAGGCGGTTGGCTCCGCCCACCGAGGAGGTCACAGCTCTGGAGGCGGGAGAAACCAGGCAGATTAGCCCAGGCAGGGCTTGAGTAGAGTCAGCTCAGGGACGAGCTTGGGTAAACAACAAAGTCTAGTCAGGGAGAAGGAAGTGGAAGGAGTGGAGGAGTAGCCCAGAGAGTGCTAAAGTAAACAGCGAAGTGAAAGTGAAGGAAGAAAAGTGGTAAAGGAGGAAAGCAAGAGTGGTGAAAGAGAGAAAGCCAGAAGTAGTCCAGCTGTGTGCAGGGCAGGTCAGCAAGGTCAGCAACGGCGGTGACTGTCTGGAGGGGGACCGTTTGGAAGTTCCTGGAAGGACCCCGTAGGCTGTGTGCCCGGTGGTCTGGAGCAGTGTTCCGAAGGACAGTCAGCACCAGGGCAGGGGCCTCTCGGACCCCGGCAAGGCTTGGAGTCGCCGTAAATTGCCGAATCCGTCAGTGAAGGGGACGTAGATCCCCCAACAACCAAGACCCGAGTGAAGGCAACAGCTCAACCTGTACAACAGAGACACCGCCACCGCCAAGGCACCAGTTTCTGAGGGCCAGCGCCTGCGGGCAAAGAGTAGAGCTCCTCCGGCCCAGCTTGAAGCCGGGGAGCGGGTTACCGGTGGGGACCCATCGCAACCAATTAGTACACAAGGTGCAAGGAAGAGGGACATCACCGTCACCTACCGGGAGAGCAGGTGCAGCCATCTGTGGGACCGTCCAACTAGCCGTTTGGTTTACCGTACAAACTGTGTCCACGTCTCAGGCTGAGTGAGTACCACAGTGCCGCAAGGCACAGCGCTGCCCCCGCGTCCCTGCGCCCACCAGGCCCTGCACCTCCCAAGCCATCACCGGGCCCCGGGATCACCAACCCCTACCCACGGAGGGGCAACACAACACCTAGCTGCTCCGCATCACCATCCCCGGGATCCCCGTATTGAGCAGCGGTGGTGAAATCACCACAACCGTGGGTGGCGTCACGAACTATAACAATTCCCACACCCAACAAACCCCTTTCACTCACGGGCGAGGAGTGCCGCTCGAGAAACCCCCGGGATCCGGCCTACAGCTCGAGCCACCACTGAGCAGCGGCCGCCGGACCCGAGCAGAAGGGGGTGAGCGTAGTGTGCTGACACCCTCCTCCCCGCCCGCGACAACTTGGCGTCACGAACAGGATCTTACCGCTCTGCCGTTTGGTAGAGGTGCGCCTTGTTACCGCCGGAGGTATCCGGCAGAAAAATTTCAGAAGCCGCCATCTTTGGCGCGAAAAGTTCCCGCTCGAGCGTCTTCTCGAGCAGTAGAGGCGCGAAGGCCAAAACCCCGCCCCGAGTGAGGAGGGGCCGGAAAGAGCTAAGGGGGACGGAAACAAGATGTCTGCGCCCGACGGAGCCGCTGGAGGAGCGGTGGTCGCAGCCGCAGCGGCACCCGCGGATGGGAATGGGCTTGCCTAGGCCCCGGTTGCGCTAGCGGGAGGTGCCGCGGCCCCCGCGCTCGCTCAGGTCATGCCGTTCTCCTTGCCCTATGCGCCCGGAGCTGCCTGGCTACCGCAGTATGACGGGAAACCGGATGCCCTACAGGCCTTCCGGAAAAAGCTTAACCCGTTGCTAGAGCTGTACCCCCTGACTGATAAGCAACGTGCAGCGATAGTGCTAGGCCAGTTAACTGGTGCGGCGGAGCAGGAAGCGGAGACCTGGGCCGAGGGGGACCGGCTCTCTGTAGCCACCATCTTTGAGAAGCTACAGACTGCCTTCGAGACCCGAACTGAAGCTGAGCTGAGGATGCAGTTTTACCAGTGCCGGCAACGAGCTGGGGATAGCATTCGGGACTATGCTCTACGTCTGCAGACCGCCCTCCGCACGCTGAAGCGGGTGAACCCTATTAATGAGGCGGATAGCAACAAGATGTTAGTGGAGCAATTTGCGCAGGGGATGAGGTCCCCTGAGGATCGTAAACAACTCCGGCTGTGGGCCCTGGAACACCCTGATGTGGACTTTGCTGTGTTAAAGGAGCGGGTCATTAAAGCACTACAGCCCCCAGCTGCCGAAGTTCTGGAACCCGCCCCGTGGCCCGTCGAGACGGCTCCCTTGTGGCGGCCTCAGCCAAACCAACCTCTCCAATACCTGCAGCCCCGAGCAAAACAGTGGAAGCCCAGGTCCGTCGCATGGACGGAGACCTTGCCAAAATCCTTGCTGCACTACAACCTCTGACCAGATCTCAGCCTCCAGCACAGATACAGCTTGCTGACAGTCCCGAGGATGTTCCCTGGATGCAGCGGAGAAGTGCTAACAATCCGCGGAGCAGACCCCCAATCTGCTACAAGTGCCGTAAGCCGGGTCATTACTTCCGACAGTGCCCGTTAAACGAGCAACCCCTGGGGCCCCGGGCCAATCCTCAGGAGTAGAACATCGTGGCCCCCCGGATTGGCGGGACCGATACATCGGGGCCCGCCCCATCATCCCCGTGGCTGTGGACGGCATACCGGTGATGGCTCTCTTGGACACTGGATCACAGGTAACTACCATACCGTACACGTTGTACCAGCGGTATTGGGCCATAGACGAGCTGGCGCCCCCAGACAATAGTATAACGTTGATTGCCGCTAATGGACTTCCATTGACCCAGGTGGGGTATAAACAAGTGGCTATGACAGTGGGGCAAGCCGAACTGCAACACCAGGGTATGATTGTGATCATGAATGAACCCAGTGATCATAACCCGAAAATAGTGCTGGGAACCAATGTGATGGAGCACTGCATGGCGGATGTGTTAACCCTATTACAACAGCTGGCCGCCACAGCGGCAGGGAGGCGGCAGAGGGCTGTGCAGCGTGAGATCCGAGCCCTGATGTACCGCCAGCATGTAAGCTCAACAGGAGGGGAGATTGGTGGAGTGAGAGTGATGGATGTTGCTCCATTGACTGTGCCCCCTAGGAGTGAGATGATGATCTGGTGTAGGGCAGCAGTAGGGCCTCAGGGGCGTGACTATCCTGCGATGATGGAGCCCATGCCTTCCGAGCACTGGCCCACTGTAATGGCCGCCCGAGGGGTGGTGGATGTGAAGAAAGGGAGAGTGCCTGTGAGAGTGTTGAACTGTGGAGAGGAAGAAGTCAGGCTTCCCCGGTATGCCACCATTGCCAAGCTGCTCACCCTGGACCCTCACACTATCCATGAAGCTAGTCCATCCACACTCCCACCTACCACCAGCACTTCCCCACCCCCGGGGGAGACAAAGGAGTGGCATCAACAGCTACATGTAGGCACTGATGATACCCCTACACATCACAGGGCAGGGGTATACAGGGTGGTGCAATAGTACGAACAGGTTTTCAGTAAGCACCCCTTAGACTTTGGGCAGATCAAGGGGGTCCAACACCACATTCCCACTGGTGAACATCCCCCTATCAAAGAGAGGTATAGACCTATTCCCCCTGCACATTACCAGTGTGACAAAGATATGTTGAGGAATATGAAGGAGGCAGGGGTTATTCGGGACAGCTGTAGTCCCTGGGCCGCTCCGTTGGTACTGGTCAAGAAGAAGGATGGTACCATGCGGATGTGTGTGGACTACCAGAAGATCAACCAGATAACCCATAAAGATGCCTATCCATTACCTCGTATTGAAGAGTCTTTGGCTGCACTGAGAACTGCAAACTACTTCTCGACCCTTGACCTCACCAGCGGATACTGGCAAGTGGCCGTGGCCCCAGAGGACCGGGAGAAGACCGCCTTCACCACCCCGATGGGGCTCTGCGAATTCAATAGCATGCCGTTTGGGCTGTGCAATGCCCCCGGAACCTTCCAACGGCTGATGGAGTGCTGTCTGGGACATTTAAACTTCGAGACCGTCCTGTTGTACTTGGATGATGTGATTGTTTATTCCCAGACGTATGAGGCCCATCTGGAGCACCTGGCCGAGGTGTTCGCGTCCCTTGCCAAGTACGGGATGAAATTGAAGCCTTCTAAATGCCACCTGCTGAAACCCAGGGTGCAGTATCTGGGGCATGTGGTGAGTGCGGATGGTGTCGCCCCCGACCCTGAGAAGATTACTGCCATCCAGAGCTGGCCGAGACCAACTACAGTGAGGGAAGTAAGGCAGTTTCTGGGTCTGGTGGGGTACTATCGGCGCTTTATAAAGGGGTACACGAAGATGGCTGCCCCCATGCAAGACCTCCTCGTGGGACAGACCAAAGGTGGTAAACCCATTGGAGCCCCATTGTCGTGGGAGAACAAGCATGAGGAGTCCTTTTGCCAGTTGAAGGCGGCCTTGACCGGAGAAGAGGTCCTGGCGTACCCTGATTATGGGCGCCCGTTCATCCTCCACACGGACGCCAGTAACGTGGGGCTAGGAGCGGTCCTATCCCAGGTCCAGGACGGAAAAGAGAAGGTGATTGCCTACGCTAGCCGAAAACTCCGGCCGACCGAAAGGAACCCTGAGAACTACAGCTCCTTCAAGCTCGAGCTATTGGCGTTGGTGTGGGCTATCACGGAGCGGTTCCGCCACTACTTGGCGGCAGCAACATTCACCGCGTTTACGGACAACAATCCGCTGACTCACCTGAACACGGCCAAGTTGGGCGCACTGGAGCAGCGGTGGGTAGCCCGGCTAGCCAACTATGATTTCACCATAAAGTACCGAGCCGGTCGTGTCAACATAAACGCTGATGCACTCTCCCGAATGCCCCATTTGTCAGAAGAGGGGTGCGAGGATGACGACCTCGAGGAGATCGAGTTGCCTGCGTTTCACCAGCCGCCTACTGAGAGGGTACAAGTACATCAGCAACGAGTGGATCTGGACCCACGGCCCAGTCAAGAGTGGCAGGAAGCTCAGGACCAAGCGCCGGCTGTTCGCCTTGTCAAGACTCTGGTGGAACAAGGTGCTACGGGAATAGACCCTGCCGCTCCGGCCGAAGCCCAACGCTTGTGGAAAGAACGGAAACGGCTTTACCTACACCAAGGGAGGCTGTACCGTGAGCTGATTAACCCGAAGACCCATGAGAAAATATGCCAGTTGGTCGTTCCTCAAGCTGACGTCGCTACTGTCCTGCGGGCATACCATGATGGTGCTGGCCACTTCGGGTGGAAGAAGCTGGAGATGCTGTTGAGGGAGCGGTTCTATTGGAGTGGGATGCGTGAATCGGTGGAAGCCTGGTGCCGAGAGTGCGGTCCTTGTACGCTGAGGAGGAAGGACGAGACTAGCCAGAGGGCACCCTTACATCCAATAGTCACCCATCAGCCGCTGGAGTTGGTCGCTCTAGACCATGTCAAGCTCACCCCTAGCCGAAGTGGGTACACCTACGCATTGACCATTGTAGACCACTACTCAAGATTTATGGTGGTAGTCCCCGTTAAGGACCTGACTGGTCGAACTGCTGCTCGAGCGTTCCAGGCTTATTTTTGCCGACCCCATGGGTACCCCGAAAAGGTGCTAACTGACCAAGGCCCGGCCTTTGAAGCAGAGGTGTTCCACGAATTCTGCCAGTTGTACGGCTGAAAGAAAATCCGGACCACTCCGTACCACGCCCAAACCAACGGCATGTGCGAGAAAATGAACCACCTGGTCCTGGGGCTTCTCAAGACGCTACCGCTGGAGGAACGGAACCTGTGGCCGGAAAAGTTACCCGACTTGGTCGACATGTACAATAATATCCCCTCTAGCTCGACGAAGTGCACCCCAGCGTATCTGATGAGGGCTCGGCCTGGCCGCCTGCCGGTGGATCTGGAGATGGGGTTGGAGGCCCCAGAAGCCCTCCCTTCGACGGCGGAGTGGGAAAGTCGGAGGAGAGCACAATACCGGCAAATCCAGGAGTATGTGGAGAAAAACCTCAGTCGAAGTCGAGAACAGCAGGAGCACCGGTTCAATCAGAAGGCATCCGCGGGTCCTTTCCAGCCAGGAGATGTAGTGCTGAAACGGAAGAGGAAGGCCCACAAGCTGGATGATCAGTGGGAGCAAATCCCTTACGTCATACAACCCACGGAATGGGAAGATGGGAAGGCCTACCAGATCAGTCGTGACCAAGGGGGCACCCTGGCCACAGTTTCCCGGGACCATCTGAAAAGGTGCCCCCCAGCGTTGAAGGCAGAGGCTGAAGTACCGGTTCCTCCACCAGCGGAGAAGGCAGCAGAGGTAATCCACAATGTAATGGGTGACTTCCCAGCAAACTGGCCCACACAGAACGGCGCGGTGATTCTTCCAGTGATACTGTTCCCACAACCCGTGGATGAAGAAGTAGTGGAAGCGGTCAACCGTGAGCCAGAACCAGTGCCAGTGCCCAGGGATGAACCTGTACCCAGCTCCCCTACACCTCCGCCTGCTCCACACAATAGCAGGGAGGAGGAACTGATTGTTTCCTCTACCCCACTGTCTAGCACCACTGACACCAGGCCCCGAAGGTCCACCCGTTCCAACCTAGGTAGACCCCCACTTAGGTACAGGGAGACCGTTCTGTGAATAAAAGGGGTCAGGGAATGTACAGAGTGATTGTTTGTTGTGTGAAAAAAAGTTTGAAAAAGTTTGAAAAATGATGAAAAATGATTACCGAAGCTTCACCTGATTTTGTGTGATTTGCAACCGGCTGGAGCCGGCACCGTTGTCCCCGTAGGGGCCGTTAAAAAGTTTTGCATGGGAACTATCCATGGACAAGCCCGTGAACTTGCAGGGCAACCACAAACGTTAGTGGCTTGTAAATATGTTGTTTACCGTTACCGTTTTCCGCAATGCCGCCTCCGGAGAGGCAGGTTGGAGGGAGGGCCCTGAGCAGAGCAGGCTAAGGCCCAGCCACCAAAGGAACCGGAGGCTACCCTCTGGAGGGAAGGACAGATCCCGCTCGGGTACCGTGTGCTGGACTGTGGGTCAAGGGGTGCTGCCTGGGTTTTAGGGGCAGCATCAGGGCCAGGTTACTTGGGTGGGAGAGAGCGGAAACCGTAACCGTAAACCGTTGCAACGTTAAAGAAATGTGCCTCCCGTCTTGGGAAGAGTTATTAAAAATGTATATATGTTGATTTTCCATGTTATCTTTTGCAGAAAAATAAATCTGGTGTTGGACGGCAGCCCGCGGACGGTCTGCATTTTGCTAAGGGGGAATGTGTCGCCCTGGGCAAGCCAGGGGACACAGATCACACACCACCACACCCCACATCCCTGGTAGGCACATCTAAGCTAACCAAAAATCCTTGTTGCCTTCCTCCAGAGGCTGATGATTCACACCAGGGGGTGGGCCAGGCGGTTGGCTCCGCCCACCGAGGAGGTCACAGCTCTGGAGGCGGGAGAAACCAGGCAGATTAGCCCAGGCAGGGCTTGAGTAGAGTCAGCTCAGGGACGAGCTTGGGTAAACAACAAAGTCTAGTCAGGGAGGAGGAAGTGGAAGGAGTGGAGGAGTAGCCCAGAGAGTGCTAAAGTAAACAGCGAAGTGAAAGTGAAGGAAGAAAAGTGGTAAAGGAGGAAAGCAAGAGTGTGAAAGAGAGAAAGCCAGAAGTAGTCCAGCTGTGTGCAGGGCAGGTCAGCAAGGTCAGCAACGGCGATGACTGTCTGGAGGGGTACCGTTTGGAAGTTCCTGGAAGGACCCCGTAGGCTGTGTGCCCGGTGGTCTGGAGCAGTGTTCCGAAGGACAGTCAGCACCAGGGCAGGGGCCTCTAGGACCCCGGCAAGGCTTGGAGTCGCCGTAAATTGCCGAATCCGTCAGAGAAGGGGACGTAGATCCCCCAACAACCAAGACCCGAGTGAAGGCAACAGCTCAACCTGTACAACAGAGACACCGCCACCGCCAAGGCACCAGTTTCTGAGGGCCAGCGCCTGCGGGCAAAGAGTAGAGCTCCTCCGGCCCAGCTTGAAGCCGGGGAGCGGGTTACCGGTGGGGACCCATCGCAACCAATTAGTACACAAGGTGCAAGGAAGAGGGACATCACCGTCACCTACCGGGAGAGCAGGTGCAGCCGTCTGTGGGACCGTCCAACTAGCCGTTTGGTTTACCGTACAAACTGTGTCCACGTCTCAGGCTGAGTGAGTACCACAGTGCCGCAAGGCACAGCGCTGCCCCCGCGTCCCTGCGCCCACCAGGCCCTGCACCTCCCAAGCCATCACCGGGCCCCGGGATCACCAACCCCTACCCACGGAGGGGCAACACAACACCTAGCTGCTCCGCATCACCATCCCCGGGATCCCCGTATTGAGCAGCGGTGGTGAAATCACCACAACCGTGGGTGGCGTCACGAACTATAACAATTCCCACACCCAACAAACCCCTTTCACTCACGGGCGAGGAGTGCCGCTCGAGAAACCCCCGGGATCCGGCCTACAGCTCGAGCCACCACTGAGCAGCGGCCGCCGGACCCGAGCAGAAGGGGGTGAGCGTAGTGTGCTGACACCCTCCTCCCCGCCCGCGACACATGCTCACTGCCATTCTTTATAGGGCTGCTGGGAGAAGCCTAGCAACACAGAAGAAAGGAGTATTGCAACAGCACGCTCACTGCCATTCTTTATAGCACTGCTGGGTGAAGCTTAGCCACACAGAAGAATGGAGTATTGGTCCAGCACGTTCACTGCCATTCTTTGTAACGCTGCTGGGAGAAGCCTAGCCACATAGAAGAATGGAGTGGAGGTCCAGCACGCTCACTGCCATTCTTTAGAGGGCTGCTGGGAGAAGCCTAACCACACAGAAGAATGGAGTACTGGTCCAGCATGCTCACTGCCATTTTTTATAGGGCTGTTGGAAGAAGCCTAGCCACACAGAAGAACGTAGTATTGGTCCAGCACGCTCACTGCCATTCTTTATAGGGCTGCTGGGCGAAGTCTAGCCAAACAGAGGAATAGAGTATTGGTCCAGCCCGCTCACTGCGATTCTTTAAAGGGCTCCTAGGCGAAGCCTAGCCACACAAAAGAATTAAGTATTGGTCCAGTACACTCATTGTCATTCTTTATAGGACTCCTGGGCGACGTCTAGCCACACAGAACAGAAGAATTAAGTATTGGTCCAGCACACTCACAGCCATTCTTTATAGGGCTGCTGGGAGAAGCTTAGCCACACAGAAGAATATAGTATTGGTCAGGCACACTCACTGCCATTTTTTATAGGGCTGCAGGGAGAAGCCTAGCCACACAGAAGAATGGAGTATTGATCCAGCATGCTAACTACCATTCTTTATAGTGCTGCTGGGAGAAGCCTAGCTACACTGAAGAATGAAGTAGTGGTCCAGCACGCTCACTGACATTTTTTATAGGGCTTTTGGGAGAAGCCTAGCCACACAGAAGAATGGAGTATTGGTCTAGCACTCCTACTGCCATTCTTTATAGGGCTGCTGGGCGAAGTCTAGCCACACAGAAGAATGGAGTATTGGTCCAGCACGCTCACTGCTATTCTTTATAGCGCTGCTGGGAGAAGCCTAGCCACACAGAAGAATGGAGTATTGGTCCAGCATGCTCACTCCTATTCTTTATAACGCTGCTGGGAGAAGCCTAGCCACACAGAAGAATGGAGGGGAGGTCCAGCACGCTCACTGCCATTCTTTATAGGGCTCCTGGGCGAAGCCTAGCCACACAGAAGAATGAAGTATTGGTCCAGCACGCTCATTGTCATTCTTTATAGGACTGATGGGAGAAGCTTAGCCACACAGAAGAATGTAGTATTGGTCCAGCACGCTCACTGCCATTCTTTATTGGGCTGCTGGGTGAAGCTTAGCCACACAGAAGAATGGAGTATTGGTCCAGCATGCTCACTGCCATTCTTTAGAGGGCTGCTGGGAGAAGCCTAGCCACACAGAAGAATGTACTGGTCCAGCATGCTCACTGCCATTTTTTATAGGGCTGTTGGAAGAAACCTAGCCACACAGAAGAATGGAGTATTGGTCCAGCACGCTCACTGCCATTCTTTATAGGGCTGATGGGTGAAGCCTAGCCACACAGAAGAATGAAGTATTGGTCCAGCACGCTCATTGTCATTCTTTATAGGACTGCTGGGAGAAGCCTAGCCACACAAAAGAATATAGTATTGGTCCAGCACGCTCACTGCCATTCTTTATTGGGCTGCTGAGTGAAGCTTAGCCACACTGAAGAATAGAGTATTGGTCAGGCACACTCACTGCCATTCTTTATAGGGCTGCAGGGAGAAGCCTAGCCACACAGAAGAATGGAGTATTGGTCCAGCATGCTAACTGCCGTTCTTTATAGTGCTGCTGGGAGAAGCCTAGCTACACTGAAGAATGGAGTATTGGTCCAGCATGCTCACTGCCATTTTTCATAGGGCTTTTGGGAGAAGCCTAGCCACACAGAAGAATGGAGTATCGGTCCAGCACGCTCACTGCCATTCTTTATAGGGCTGCTGTTTGAAGCTTAGCCACACAGAATAATGGAGTACTGGTCCAGCGCGCTCACTGCCATTCTTTATAGGGCTGCTGGGAGAAGCCTAGCAATACAGAAGAATGGTGTATTGGTCCAGCATGCTCACTGCCATTCTTTATAGGGCTGCTGGGAGAAGCCTAGCCACACAGAAGAAAGGAGTATTGCTCCAGCACGCTCACTGCCATTCTTTATAGCGCTGCTGGGTGAAGCTTAGCCACACAGAAGAATGAAGCATTGGTCTAGCACGCTACCTGCCATTCTTTATAGGGCTGCTGGAAGAAGCCTAGCCACACAGAAGAATAGACTATTGGTCTAGCACTCCTACTGCCATTCTTTATAGGGCTGCTGGGTGAAATCTAGCCACACAGAAGAATGTAGTATTGGTCCAGCACGCTCACTGCCATTCTTTATAGGGCTGCTGGGTCAAGCTTAGCCACACAGAAGAATGGAGTACTGGTCCAGCACGCTCACTGCCATTCTTTATAGGGCTGCTGGGCAAAGTCTAGCCACACAGAAGAATAGAGTATTGGTCCAGCAAGCTCACTGCCATTCTTTAGAGGGCTGCTGGGCGAAGTCTAGCCACACAGAAGAATGGATTATTGGTCCAGCAAGCTCACTGCCATTCTTTATAGGGCTGCTGTGTGAAGCTTAGCCACACAGAATAATGGAGTACTAGCCCAGCAGGCTCACTGCCATTTTTTATAGGGCTGCTGAGAGAAGACTAGCAATACAGAAGAATGGAGTATAGGTCCAGCATGCTCACTGCCATTCTTTATAGGACTGCTGGGAGAAGCCTGCCACACAGAAGAATGGAGTATTGGTCCAGCACGCTCACTACTATTCTTTATGGCGCTATTGGGTGAAGCTTAGCCACACAGAAGAATGGAGTATTGGTCCAGCACCCTCACTGCTATTCTTTATAGCGCTGCTGGGAGAAGCCTAGCCACACAGTAGAATGGAGTGGAGGTTCAGCATGCTCACTGCCATTGTTTATAGGGCTGCTGGGCAAAGTCTAGCTGTCGCGGGCGGAGGAGGGGACGCCGCACTCTCCCACTGCTGCTCGGGTCCGGCCGCCGCGGCTGCTGCGGCCTGCTGCTGCTCGGTGGCTCGAGCGGTGGGCCGGATCCCGGGGACTCTAGCGGCGCTCCTCGCCCGTGAGTGAAAGGGGGTTGTTTTCGGGTGTGGGGATTGTTTATTGTCCGTGACGCCACCCACGGTTGTGGTGATTGCACCACCGCTGCTCTGTATGGGGATCCCGGGAAGGATGATATGGAGCAGCCAGTTGTTATGTTGCCCCTCCGTGGGTAGGGGTTGGTGATCCCGGGGCCCAGTGATGAATTGGGAGATGCAGGGCCTGGTGGGCGCAGGGATGCGGGGGCAGCGCTGTGCCTTGCGGCACTGTGGTACTCACTCAGCCTGAGACGTTGACACAGTTTTACGGTAAACCACACGGCTGGAAAGACGGTTCCCACGGACGGCCGCACTTGCTCTCCCAGTAGGTAACGGTGATGTCCCTTTGACCTGCACCTGATATTTCTAAGTTGGTAGCGATGGGTTCCCACCGGTAACCCGCTCCCCGGCTTGGATATGGGCCGGAGGAGCCCTACTTTGCCCGCAAACGCTGGCCCTGAGGAGCTGGTGCCCTGGCGGTGGCGGTGTTCCTCACTAATGGTTGGACGGTTGTCTTCAATCGGGACTTGGTTGTTGGGGGATCAACGTCCCCTTCACTGACGGATTCGGCAAATTATGGCGACTCCTAGCCTTGCCGGGGTCCGAGAGGCCCCTGCCCTGGTGCTGACTGTCCTATGTATACTGCTCCAGACCGCCGGGCCACTACCCGTCCGCGGTCCTTCCAGCAACCTCCGAGCAGTCCCCCTCCAGACAATCACCGCTGTTGCTGACCTTGCTGTCACTGTCCTGCACTTAGCCGGACTAACTTCAGGTCTTTCTTACTGTCACTTTTGCTCTTTTCTTCTTTGCTCCACTACCACTTCACTTTCACTTAGCTGTTTACTCCTTCCTCACTCTAGCTCTTCCCTGAGCTCACTCCTTTCACTTCCTCCTCCTAAACTTGACTACTGGTTTCTCCCGCCTCCAGGGCTGTGTACTCCTCGGTGGGCGGAGCCAACCGCCTGGCCCACCCCCTGGTGTGAACATCAGCCCCTGGAGGAAGGCAACAAGGATTTGAATAGCTTTGGTGTTCCTATCTGGGATGTAGGGTGTGGTGGTGTAATGACCTGTGACCACTGGCTTGCCCAGGGCGTCACATTCCCCCTTAGCAAAATGCAGACCGTCCGCGGGCTGCCCGTCCAACACCGGTTTTATTTTTTTTTTTTGTAAAAGGTAATCGGTAACATATAAATTATAACATCATCCCACAACGGGAGGCACATTTCTTAAACGTTACTAAATGGTTTTACGGGTACGGTTTCCGCTCTCTCCCACCCAAGCAACCTGGCCCTGATGCTGCCCGTAAAGCCCAGGCAGCACCCCTTTACCCAAGTCCAGCACACGTTACCCGAGCGGGATCTGTCCTTCCCCTCCAGAGGGTAGCCACCGGTTCCTGTGGTGGCTGGGCCCCAGCCTGCTCTGCTGAGGGCCCTCCCTCCAACCTGCCTCTCCGGAGGCGGCATGCGGAAACGGTACGGTAAAACAACATATTTACATGCCACTAACGTTTGTGGTTGCCCTGCAAGTTCACGGGCTCACGGGACTGGAGAACGGTGCTCCGCTGCCCCTACTCCGATTCTTCTGCTTCATCCGAGGGAGGGGGTGCAGGACTCACTCTGCTCTCCTGGCTGCCCCGCAGTTTGACATCTAGGGCAAACCACCCCCTCTCTCCGCAGTGTCGGGTGTACTGAACAATGTCTCCCGGCATTAGGTTGCGGCCGAGATGCTCCTCAGGCAGGTGGGCATGCACATCCCGCCGGGCTACAAACACTTCGGCCTCCAGGCCCGGTTCATAGATAAACCCGTAGCCCCGGCGAACATCAAACCGCCTCACCTGCCCCTCGTACAGCGGACCCCGGACACGGAACGTGGCCTGGTGGAGATTCTCCTTCTCCCTGATAGCTCGGGCCACCAGCTTGGCCTTCTTCCTCTCTCTCTCTCCGATCTCCAGGCCCAGCGGTACTGGCTCCCTGTCCCAATACGGTGCTGCTGCGAGCTCCGGCGCACGGGTTGGGCCCCGCGGGACATCCTGGACGTTGCCCACTGTCAGGAATCTGGGCGGCGTGTCCCGCGGTGTCTTGGCCTTGGGCGCTGCCTTACAGCTACAACCCGGCGCTACCTCAGCCGAGGTGTGGGGGATGGGTACAGGGGCTTTCCGCGGCTTGGCCTTCAGCTCGGAACGGGTCATCGGCTCCGGCTCGGGGAACTTTTCAGGGGCTGCCTCCGGTGCAGACTTCGGGGCCTTCCACGGCAACACCTCCGGCTTGCTACGGGCTCCGGCTACAGGTCGGCCCGCCGGGGCGGGCATGCTGGGTATCGCTACCGGCTGCGGTGGCAGCGGGCCTAGTGGCGGGGTCACGGCCTCCGAGACGGGTGGCGAGAGAGACAACGGGGGGAGAGGGCTTGGACCGGGTCCCTCAGCCGCAGCGACCGGTCCCTCGGGGACATAGGGGCGTGGGTCACTCACCCTCCCTTCCTCCGCCTCCTCCTCGCGTCTCCGCACGGTGGCTATAACGTCCGCCATGTCGGTCTCCCACTCCTCCAAGAGGAGCTGCATCTTGACCTGCAGCCTTAGGTGGAGCTGCGCGGTCCGGATTTCCACCCACGCTGCGGTTCCCGGCGCGGGGGCCACGGTGTTTCGGGACGGCATCCACATGGTGACTTCTTCAAGGAACGGAGTGACTGCAGGGTCCTGGCGTCCCTGCTTTTATAGCTGCTTTCACATGCAGCCAGCCGCCATCGCGTCCCCCTTAGCTTCTTTCCGGCTCCTCCTCTATCGGGGCGGGGTTTTGGCCTTCGCGCCTCCACTACTCGAGGAGACGCTCGAGCGGGAACTTTTCGCGCCAAAGATGGTGGCTTCTGAAATTTTCTGGCCGGACACCTCCGGCGGTAACAAGGCGCACCTCTACCCAGCGGCAGAGTGGTAAGATCCTGTTCGTGACGCCAAGTTGTCGCGGGCGGAGGAGGGGACGCCGCGCTCTCCCACTGCTGCTCGGGTCCGGCCGCCGCGGTTGCTGCGGCCTGCTGCTGCTCGGTGGCTCGAGCGATGGGCCGGATCCCGGGGACTCTAGCGGCGCTCCTCGCCCGTGAGTGAAAGGGGGTTGTTTTCGGGTGTGGGGATTGTTTATTGTCCGTGACGCCACCCACGGTTGTGGTGATTGCACCACCGCTGCTCTGTATGGGGATCCCGGGAAGGATGATATGGAGCAGCCAGTTGTTATGTTGCCCCTCCGTGGGTAGGGGTTGGTGATCCCGGGGCCCAGGGATGGATTGGGAGATGCAGGGCCTGGTGGGCGCAGGGATGCGGGGGCAGCGCTGTGCCTTGCGGCACTGTGGTACTCACTCAGCCTGAGACGTTGACACAGTTTTACGGTAAACTACACGGCTGGAAAGACGGTTCCCACGGACGGCTGCACTTGCTCTCCCAGTAGGTAACGGTGATGTCCCTTTGACCTGCACCTGATATTTCTAAGTTGGTAGCAATGGGTTCCCACTGGTAACCTGCTCCCCGGCTTGGATATGGGCCGGAGGAGCCCTACTTTGCCCGCAGACGCTGGCCCTAAGTAGCTGGTGCCCTGGCGGTGGCGGTGTTCCTCACTAATGGTTGGACGTTGTCTTCAATCGGGACTTGGTTGTTGGGGGATCAACGTCCCCTTCACTGACGGATTCGGCAAATTATGGCGACTCCTAGCCTTGCCGGGGTCCGAGAGGCCCCTGCCCTGGTGCTGACTGTCCTACGTATACTGCTCCAGACCGCCGGGCCACTACCCGTCCGCGGTCCTTCCAGCAACCTCCGAGCAGTCCCCCTCCAGACAATCACCGCTGTTGCTGACCTTGCTGACACTGTCCTGCACTTAGCCAGACTAACTTCAGGTCTTTCTTACTGTCACTTTTGCTCTTTTCTTCTTTGCTCCACTACCACTTCACTTTCACTTAGCTGTTTACTCCTTCCTCACTCTAGCTCTTCCCTGAGCTCACTCCTTTCACTTCCTCCTCCTAAACTTGACTACTGGTTTCTCCCGCCTCCAGGGCTGTGTACTCCTCAGTGGGCGGAGCCAACCGCCTGGCCCACCCCCTGGTGTGAACATCAGCCCCTGGAGGAAGGCAACAAGGATTTGAATAGCTTTGGTGTTCCTATCTGGGATGTAGGGTGTGGTGGTGTGATGACCTGTGACCCCTGGCTTGCCCAGGGCGTCACATAGCCACACAGAGGAGTGGAGTATTGGTCCAGCAAGCTCACTGCCATTATTTATAGGGCTGTTGGGAGAAGCCTAGCCACACAGAAGAATGGAGTATTGGTCCAGCACGCTCACTGCCATTCTTTATAGAGCTGCTGGGAGAAGCTTAGCCACACAGAAGAATGGAGTATTGGTCCAGCATGCTCACTGCCATTCTTTATAGGGCTGCTGGGAGAAAATTAGCCACACAGAAAAATGGCGTATTGGTCCAGCACGCTCACTGCCATTCTTTATAGGGCTGCTGGGAGAAGTATAGCCACACAGAAGAATGGCGTATTGGTCCAGCACGCTCACTGACATTCTTTATAGGACTGCTGGGAGAAAATTAGCCACACAGAAGAATTGAGTATTGGTCCAGCATGCTCACTGCCATTCTATATAGGGCTGCTGGGAGAAAATTAGCCACACAGAAGAATTGAGTATTGGTCCAGCACGCTCACTGCCATTCTTTATAGGACTGCTGGGAGAAGCCTAGCTACACAGAGGAATGGAGTACTGGTCCAGGATGCTCACTGCCATTTTTTATAAGGCTGTTGGGAGAAGCCTAGCCACACAGAAGAATGGAGTATTGGTCCAGCACGCTCACTGCCATTCTTTATAGGGCTGCTGTGTGAAGCCTAGCCACACAGAAGAATGGAATTTTGGTCCAGAACGCTCACTGCCATTCTTTATAGGGCTGCTGGGCGAAGCCTAGCCACACAGAAGAATGGAGCGTTGGTCCAGCACGCTCACTGCCATTCTTTATAGGGCTGCTGTATGAAGCTTAGCCACACAGAAGAATGGAGTATTGGTCCAGCATGCTCACTGCCATTCTTTATAGGGCTGCTGGGAGAAGCCTAGCCACTCAGAAGAATATAGTATTGGTCCAGCACACTCACTGCCATTCTTTATAGGGCTGCTGTATGAAGCTTAGCCACACAGAAGAATGGAGTATTGGTCCAGCATGCTCACTGCCATTCTTTATAGGGCTGCAGGGAGAAGCCTAGCCACACAGAAGAATGGTGTATTGGTCCAGCAGGCTCCCTGCCATTCTTTATTGGACTGCTGGGAGAAAATTAGCCACACAGAAGAATGAAGTATTGGTCCAGCACGCTGACTGCCATTGTTTATAGGGCTGCTGGGCGAAGCCTAGCCACACAGAAGAATGGAGTATTGGTCCAGCACGCTCACTGCCATTCTTTATAGGACTGCTGAGAGAAGCCTAGCCACACAGAAGAATGGATTATTGGTCCAGCGCGCTCACTGCCATTCTTTATATTGCTGGTGGGAAAAGAATAGCCACACTGAAGAATGGAGTATTGGTCCAGCATGCTCATCGCCATTTTTTATAGGGCTGTTGGAAGAAGAATAGCCACACAGAAGAATGGAGTATTGGTCCAGCACGCTCACTGCCATTCTTTATAGGGCTGCTGGGTGAAGCCTAGCCACACAGAAGAAAGGAGTATTGGTCCAGCATGCTCACTGACATTCTTTATAGGCTGCTGGGAGAAGCTTATGTTGCAAGTACGACCCTCAGTATGTGAAGGCTTAAATCTTACACAGGGCGACCATTATTCTTCTGTACAGTAAAGGGAGGGCAGGATCTTCAGGCACAGTTATCACACAATTCAAATGTGAAGGTAACTATTGGGATTTTATTCAACTTCTTTCCAATACATGACATTACTTCTCTTCATACGATAACTCATCAACAACTCTATAAAAAGCGTTTCTCCTCACAGATCAATCCTCTTCAAAGTGTGTCTAGAACTGTGCAGTCTGTACTCGCCGCATACAATGGAGCTGTGGTAGGAAGAAAATAGTCCGTGCTGTCCCTCTACTCCTCTATTCAGATAATACAGAATCTTGTCTATCCTGAGCCTCCTTATTTATATCGACTGTTTCTCAAGAAAAACACTGATCTAACCCACTGGTCTGTTCCCTCAAATCTCTCTCACAGATGTTTTTTTCCTGGTTACCACGGGGGAACACTATTCTCCTTAAGGAGACTTTGCAAGCCAGTCTGGCTGCCAGGTAAGGGGACTTATAGCTGCCACGCCCCTCTAAGAAATATTCAAATTGTCTCTCCAGTAAAGGAGACAAACTCTAGCGCAGCGCCACCTATTGGAAGTAGCGATCCTAAAAGTCACAAGTGGATTCCTGGTTGTCATTCCTGGTTTTCCCAGCATTCTCTGGAGCTCCACAACTACTTCCTGTCTCCTTTTCACATTATTAATCCCGCTAGTTGCTAGCTGATTCTATATCACAATACAGCTTCTATGGGTCACACTCCTCCCTCCTAATTTAATGTCGTCCCGACATTCGTATTCTTTCTCGATGGTCTAGCCAATCCTAGGAGTTATTGTCTCTTATCTGTGTATATGGAAAAAGGTGCTAAAAATCATATAACATCGTATGTTCAATATTAACTACAATCTGATCCTAACTAACTCTTGCTTGTAGATCTCCTGCAAAACATAAAACAACTTAACAATCAACATCTCTTCAGCTGGAGCTTTCCATCCGTCTTCAACCAGCTAAGGCTAACTAGTCTCACCTACGGTTATCATTCTTTGTGATTACAAAGTCTTTTAATTTAAGTTCAGGCAAGGAGTCTATTCACTCAGGTAAAATCTCAGGTAAAGTACATCACTGAGATACCACTCAGGTAGGCTTACCTGATTCATAGGCAGTGATACCTGTTTCAACTCAACAGTCCTTGGTACTCTGCTCAGTTCACCTAGTGTATCATAGGCCAGCATCATTGGTCTTCTAACTTCTTGAGTTGAAGTCCTCCTGCAAGGTTGTTCCGCTGATACCGATTCTTCCTCTGAATTAAGTTCCAGCACTTCGTCCGATGCTCTTTGATCTAGATCTGTAGGTTCTGAATCTTCTGTTGGATCATCAAGTTCTGTATGTTCCAATGATTCCTCTGATCCTAGATTACTATCTATGTTTCCAGCAAGTGGTATTTGATCATCACATTGGAAATTGACCTCCGTTGAGTTTCTTGCTACAAATTCTGGAGCTTCCCGACTTAGTTTACTTTCAAGTACAAAAGTCTGATCTTCATCTGAACTTTCAAGGTCACTGTCCACCTCAGAATCTTCATCAATCTGTGGTATTCTCTTTGCTGTTTTTGATCGGCGTTGATTCACTTCTGGAATGTCTTGTTGCGGTGGGAGGTAATCACAGGGTAGTAGCAAGTTCCGATGCACTATTCTAGTTTTGTTGTCTCCCGCTTCCTGTCTGATCTCATAAACTGGGCTGGTGTCTGACACCCTCTTGCTGATCACATATACCTTGTCTTCCCAGTACGAACGAAGCTTTCCTGGACCTCCTTTCTCACGTATGTTTCTGACTAGCACCCGACTTCCAGGTATCAATTCCGCTACATGACATTTACGATCATAGTATTATTTGCTCTTGTTTTGATCATCTGTAACTATTTTCGATGCTATGTTGTAAGCTTCTGCCATCCGTTCTTTTCATTTCCAAACATAGTCAGGGTGTCTTATAAGTCTCTGAAACTGGAGTGTCAAACATTCTATCAATGGGTAATCTTTGAGATCGACCAAACAACAGAAAGAATGGTGAATAAGCTGTTGCTTCACTCTTGGTACAATTGTAGGCATGCACCACTTTCGATACAGAATTCTTCCAATCCTTTTTCTGGTCAGCTGTTAATGTTCTCAACATTGACAATAATGTACGGTTGAAGCGTTCCACTTGCCCATTACCCTCAGGATTATAGGGTGTAGTGTGAGATCTCTGGATCCTACAGAATTTTCCTAACGTGGCAAAGAGCTGGTTCTCAAATTCTCTTCCTTGATCATGATGTAGTCTGGTTGGGAACCCAAACTTCAGAGCAAAGTCATTGAAAATCTTCTCTGCCGCCGTCTTGCCAGACTTATTGGTGGTTGAATATGCTTGAGCAAATCGAGTAAAATGGTCCATCACTACTAAGATGTATTCATATCCACCTTTACACGTCTCCAGATGCAAAAAGTCAACTGAAACCAGCTCAAATGGGTAAGTCGTTTGCATGTTGCCCATAGGTGCTCGAGTTGGTGTATTAGGACGCTTATCTTTCAAACAACCACACTCTCTGGTCACAAACTTCTCGATATCTCTCTGCATGTACGGCCAGAAGAACCGTTCCCGAACCAAATATGTAGTCCTTTCTACTCGTAGATGTCCCATGTCTTCATTTAGTTCTTTGAAGACCAGTAGATGTTATCTTGTTGGTAATACTAGCTGTTGCTTCTGTCCTCTTTTTCTATACAGGATACCATCTGTGCTGAGGTAGAGCTTTGCCTGTTCTCTACATAAGACAGCTACTGCTGGTGACTCCATATCTCTTTCTCTCTTCCTTGGAAACCGGTTTTGTTCCACATAAGGTAGAATTCTGCTAATAATCTGATCTTCCCATTGAGCTTTCCGTATTATTTCCTTTGATAACTGTTGGATGTACATAGGGTGATCTTGTTCTGGTGCTTTCACGGTAGTTGCTACAGTCAACGGACACCACAACGGTGTGAATTCCTCATGCTGCACTTGTACTGCTTGAGTGGTGCTCACAATAGCGTCTAGACTGACTTCTTCAGAGCATTCTTGCATGAACTGTTCAGGCTCTATTGGCATTCTTGATAATCCATCTGCATCCGCATTGCATTTTTCTGGCCTATACTTGATACTAAAGTTGAAGTCAACTAGTTCAGCCACCCATCTTTGACCTCTAGCATTCAATTTAGCTATAGTGAGGACATAGGTCAAAGGGTTGTTATCAGTGTATACCTCAAACTCCTTACTGTAATAGAGATAATCTCTAAATCGTTCGCAGACAACCCACTTCAATGCCAGGAATTCCAGTTTTCCAGAATGAAGACGGTACTTTTTCTTAGCATCTGTCAACGTTCTGAAACCATAGCCGATGACTCTCAATCTACCATTTTGATGCTGATACAGGGCAGCTCCAAGTCCCATTTGAGAGGCATCACAATGAAGAACAAATGGTTGGTTGAAATCAGGATATGCCACTATAGCTGGTTTTACAAGATAATCTACTAATTCTTCCAATATCTCTTGGTGATCTGAAGTCCAGATAATTTGTTACTGAGCAGAAACTGTGTTTTTTCCTTTAGGTCGAGTCCAGCCGGTGTTCTTTTCTTTCCCCACTAATGTGGCTGACTTTGTTGTCCCTCCCAAGAGGTAGCATAACGGAGCGACAATCCAGGAAACGTTCTGTATGTAAGTCCTATAATAGGAGAGGAATTCCAAGATCTTCCTCAATTCTCCCACATTTGATAGATGCTTGTCTTTCAGGGCCATTACTGGAGCGATTCCTGCTGGGTCCATGGTGTATCCATCCCTAGACACAATTGTTCCCAGAAATCGAACTTGTCTTCTGAACAGTTCACATTTTTTGGGGGTTAGCTTGACTCCATGTTGCTGATAACGTTGGAGTACAGTCCTCACATGCGCCACATGCTCGATGAAGGTCTTGCTGTGTACCACATTGTCATCTAGGTATGGCTGGCAGATCAGATATCATCTCTTAACCCCTCTAAACAGGCTTCCATGCTCCTCTGAAATTCTGCCGGGGCAGAACTGAGCCCAAATGGTATACGGATCCACTAATACAATCCCCAAGGTGTGATAAAGGCTGTTAGTGATCTACTGGATTCTTCCACAAACCCTTGGTGGTACCCTTGCCCTGGTCCAGAACTGAAAACCAGGTACTTCCTGACAAGCTATCTAGCATATCTTGAATCTTTGGTATTGGGTGCCGGTCCGGGATTGACTTCTGATTTAGTTCCCGGTAATCACAACAGAGCCTCAGTATGCCATCTTTCTTCCTTACACAGACAATAGGAGAGGAGTAGGAAGACTTTGATTTTTGTATCCAACCTCTGTTAATTAGATCTTGCAGATATTCCTTTACTGCACGGTGCAATGGTTTGGGTACGGACACGTAACTTCTGGTTACTGGGGTAGAGTCTTTCAAGTTGATCTTAAGCTGTAATGACGGAAAACACCCGATATCAGAGTCATCCTTTGAGAATGCGCGACACTCTTCTCTTAACATCTGTTTCACTACTGCTAGCTCTTCAGTACTTAGATGTTCCAGGGTTACTGGAGGGTCCCAAGCTGCTAAGGTAATTTGTGAAGTTCTCTCCCCTGGGCACACTTTGCTTCGTGGTTCAGAAACTAAATTCACAGTAGAAATCTGGACTGGTCTAACACTGGCCGGATACACCATCTTAATGGTTTCAATGTGACCTAACACAGTCTTAGGCGGGCTTTGCACGTTGCGACATCGCAAGCTGATGCTGCAATGTCTCACACGATAGTCCCCGCCCCTGTCGCAGGTACGATATCTTGTGATAGCTGGCGTAGCGAAAATTATCGCTACGCCAGCATCACATGCACTCACCTGCCCTGCGACTGTCGCTCTGGCCGGCGACCCGCCTCCTTACTAAGGGGGCGGGTCATGCGGCATCATAGCGACGTCACACGGCAGTCGGCCAATAGCGGCGGAGGGGCGGAGATGAGCAGGATGTAAACATCCCGCCCACCTCCTTCCTTCCGCATTGTGGCCGGCGGCAGGTAAGGAGATGTTCCACGCTCCTGCGGCTTCACACACAGCGATGTGTGCTACCGCAGGAACGAGGAACAACATCGTACCTGTCGCGGCACCGGCATTCTGGAAATGTCGGAGCCTGCACCGATGATACGATAACGACGCTTTTGCGCTCGTTCATCGTATCATCTAGGATTTACACACTACGACATCGCAAGTGACACCTGCGATGTCGTAGTATGCAAAGCCGCCCTTAGCGTACAATCTCACTTCGTGCTTTGTCATATTTATTACCCGCACTGTCACTCTGAGAAAACCACCAGTAGGAATCGTAAGCACAGTCTCTCCTAGGATGAGACCCTTGGGAAGTTCTGATGAGTCTCTCAGCACAAACAGTCTCTTCTGGATTTTTCTTCCTGGTTCGACCCTAACTCCACACCTCACTCCCATCATTTGATTTGCAGGGATAACGGTTAACCGCAGGCCTACCTTTACTTCTTTCATGTCCATTGTATTTTGTGCTCTACTTATTCCACGAATCACATTTTCTGCCACGACTCTAGAAATGGCCAGCGATTTGGCTACCGCCTCCAACACAGGTGTCCCTGATTTGTATTTCTTGATACCCTCACTGATAACATTGTAACCCAGTATAGGTTCTTCTGCCACATTGGGATCACTGGAGACAAGAAAGGGTACCAATAACTCAATAGCATCGCTCTTCTTTGTGGCACTGAGTTGAAATGTCACTTCTACCCAGCCTATAAAAGGGATTTCGGTCTGATTGACGGCTTTGCCGTGGAGTTCCACCAGTCCTAACAGTTTCTTTTAGTGGACGAAGGCGGGTGTGTGGCAAGTGACACCTTCTCCATTCTTCATTTAGGAGGCTCACTTGGCCACCTGTATCCCATAGCGCTTTCACCAGGAGTCCATCTAAGTTGCACTGTATGAAGCATCTTTCACCAATTAAGTTGATAAGGCTATCCTTACTGACCAACAATCATCTTGCTCCCAGAAATGCATGGTCTGACTTCCACACTGGGCATTAAGAAGCTGATGGCTTTCTCCCTCTTGGAGCTGTCAAAGACGGTCACACATCTGGGGATAGTGCTGATGCAGTCGTTGTATCTGATAAGCAGTTCTGGATGTTGGTGATATTTGTGTCCGGGGCTTCATCCATGTTGCAGTTACCAGTCGCCCCGCACTGGCAACCTTCGGTCGTTTAACCCTAAGTGTTGTGGCACTTGACATTCTCTGGCATAATGCCCTTCTGCACCACATCTTAGACAATGGCAACAGACAGTATTTTGACTTGACGATCGGCAACTCTCACAAGCAGGACGACTTCCCTGTTGAAACCCACTCCTGAGTCTGAATGTTCGAGGCTCAGGCTTGGTGCAGATCAACCTCTTCACCTCTGTCAACTCAACTCGAAGTTCTCCAATCATTTCTTTCCAGTCAGCGCCGGCTGTCTTTTCTACCGCTGGCAATTTGGTGTTCTCTCTCTGTCGTGATACTGGAGAGTCTCCAGGATGATCTTCTGACTGAACGCTAGGAGTCTCCAACTTCATCTGGTTCATTTTGGTTGTTTTGCTAGCGGAGACTTTCTTTAATTTCTGTTCACTCTCTGACGCCAAACTGGCTGCCTCATTCATCTTTTCAATTAAGACCTCATCCAAAATATCTGGATCTTCTAGATACTGTTTCATCTGTATTTTGATATCTTTGCTGATTAATCCTGTTCCTAAATATCTCAGAAACTTCTTCTGAACTAGCCTGGCATCAAACCTTTCCTCGGCCTCTAAATCACGGGATGCAAACAACAGTCTGACCTTCAATTCGATTGCTCTGAACAAGAAACCTTGAGGAGATTCCTTGTGTTCCTGTGCGATATTAATGAGTTGGTGGAACAGCTCTGAAGTGCTTTCTTCTTTATAGTGCCCCTTTAAGATCATCTTCAGTTGTGGTAATGTCAAGGGACTTTTCATTTCTAGCATATTTCTGAGATTTAGTCCTGGGCTGATAGCTTTTACCACTGCCTCGATGATCTCCTCTGGCTGGTAGCCTTTCTGCACTCCTGCATCAATCTGGTGCAGCAAGTTAGTATAAGACAGTTTCTCCTTCTGCTCTCTTTCCCCAATCTGTCCAAGAATCTTAAAGTCTTTTCTTATGTTGATTTGCTGTGTTAGGCCCCTTTCACACGTCAGTGATTCTGGTACGTTTGTGCTTTTTTTTAAACTTACCAGAATCACTGACATATGCAGACCCATTATAATGAATGGGTCTGCTCACACGTCAGTGATTTTTCACTGCACGTGTCTCCGTGCGGCGTACCCGCGTGTGCGTGATTGCCGCACGGAGACATGTCCATTTTTTTCTGGCATCACTGATGTTCCACGGACCACGCAGTGGTGTGGTCCGTGAAACACGTGCCAGAAAAAAACGTGCATTTAAAATAATAAACATTTTAACTCACCCGGCGTCCAGCGATGTCCTCTGCAGCCCGTCCTCCCTGCTGCTTCTAAGCCGGCTGATTACTGTCGCGCATATTCATTATGCGCGACACAGCCGACCCGGAAGCAGCTGCTGCAGGGGTCACCGCCGGCCGGATGCTGCGGGAGCGATCAGCACCATGGACAGCGGGAGCAGGCGCAGGTGATTGTCAGCTCCTCTGCATCCTTCATCCTCAACCCAGTTATGAACTGTGTTAATTCCTGAAGGAATGTCCCCATGACGTGCTCATCTTCTCTCTCTCCTAACTCATCCATATATTTGTTAATGGCTGTTAAGAGATGTCTGCGGTTGCGTGCCTTGGTGATCTGTTCTTCTGCCATCTTTACATGTCGTGTTACTGTACTCAATTCCTCAAAAGATAACTGCAGGAGCAGCTCACTGACACTATTGATTTGTGTTTCCACATCCATAGCTGCTGATTCTGCTATTGTGCTTTTACAATGCTGGTACCCTTTAAATGGTGTAGCAGAGCTGAGTTGTGGTGCTGTGCATTACAATAACTGTGCTTCTGCTCAATTACAGCCTTATTCCCTCTCAGGATTCCCCGTATGTGCCACCAATGTTGCAAGTATGACCCTCAGTATGTGAAGGCTTATACTTTACATGAGTTCTTCTGGAATCCCAGGGAAATCTTACACAGGGCGACCATTATTCTTCTGTACAGTAAAGGGAGGGCAGGATCTTCAGGCACAGTTATCACACAATTCAAATGTGAAGGTAACTATTGAGATTTTATACAACTTCTTTCCAATACATGACATTACTTCTCTTCATACGATAACTCATCAACATCTCTATAAAAAGCGTTTCTCCTCACAGATCAATCCTCTTCAAAGTGTGTCTAGAACTGTGCAGTCTGTATTTGCCTCATACAATGGAGCTGTGGTAAAAAGAAAATAGTCCGTGCTGTCCCTCTACTCCTGTCTTCAGATAATACAGAATCTTGTCTATCCTGAGCCTCCTTATTTATATTGACTGTTTCTCAAGAAAAACACAGATCTAACCCAAGGTCTGTTCCCTCAAATCTCTCTCACTGATGTTTTTTTCCTGGTTGTCATGGACACCACTCCCTTTTCCCAGCATTCTCTGGAGCTCCACAACTACTTCCTCTCTCCTTTTTATTAATCCCGCTAGTTGCTAGCTGATTCTATATCACAATACAGGTTCTATGGGTCACACTTAGCAGCACAGAACAATGGAGTATTGGTCCAGCACGCTCACTGCCATTCTTTATAGGACTGCTGGGAGAAGCCTGCCACACAGAAGAATGGAGTATTGGTCCAGCACGCTCACTGCCATTCTTTATAGGACTGCTGGGAGAAGCCTGCCACACAGAAGAATGGAGTATTGGTCCAGCACGCTCACTGCCATTCTTTATACGGCTGCTGGGCGAAGCCTAGCCCATACCTCCCAACCGTCCCGGATTCTGCGGGACTGCCACGATTTTTCAGGTCTGTCCCGCACTCCCGCGGCTCACAGCTGATGTCCCGACTCCTCCCCTCAGTGGAGTGAATAAATTAAATTAAATTATTATCGGCTCTGACCGGGACTCGAAGGTATACAGGCAACAATTGAGTTAGGGGGACAGACAGCTCGCAGGATGTTGGTGCTTCGGCTCCTCTCTTTATCTGTGGGATGGAAGCTCCGCCCACAGATGAACTTGCCCTGGACGCAGCGCTCAGCAGAGAACGCTATATGCAGGCATGGATTTATCTGCCAGCCCAAGCACTGCGATCCTCGTACCTCAGCCCAGGGGGCCACAGGATACATCCCCGCCCTTCTCACCTAGCTGTCCTCTGTTCCCTTGTGTTGTCCTGCTCATTATATGAGACCTTATGGTACAATAATAATTTATAATATAGCGTTAGGGACTCCCTATAGAGATTTGCCGTGACGGGGCAGGGGGGCTCAAATCATTGATCAATCATTTGCAAAAAATCTCATTGAATTGTTACAGTAGGAATGAATTTGTGAATATTACACTTTTTATTTCTTCATTGTTGCATGCCACTCATAAGCTGTGCTGGCTCCCCTCCTTTTTTCTTCACCTACTGATCTCTGATTGACTGGCGGCTGCCTAGCTGTGCACAGAGCTTTACTCTGCGCAGCAACAACAAATCGTCTGAAATAAAGCACTGACTGCTGCAGCCTCTGCACCGGCCATGATCATCAAGGGGGCCGCAAGAAGCAGCCCGCGTGTTTGAGAACTCTGCGCTAGATGATACAATGAAGTTGTTTAGGACAGTTGAGCAATATGCAATTTACTGGAAGGAGGCAGCCATTTCAAATGGCCCCGCCGCTCAACATGTGCATTGATAGACCTGCCTAACATGATATTGCTGGCATACCTAGGTCAGCAATTTTAATGAGAGGGGTTATGAACAATCTGATATGGTTGACTGTGCTGTATCTTGCAGAGTGGGAGGTTGTGTGTCACTTTCTACCTTCCAATGGCTTCATGAGATACAAGGGTCTCTGGACTGTACAAGTGAAGGACTAGACTTCAGGAACCTTCTGCTAGAAATATTCAGTCAGGCCCCCTTTACACATCCGTGTCTCCGGGACGTGTAACGTCTGTTTTCACACATACCAGAGACAAGAGCACACGTAGACCCATTAAGATCAATGGGTTTGCACACACGTGCGTGTTTTCCCATGGACCGTGTGAAGCATACATGTGCTCCACACAGACATGTCCGTTTTTCTCCGGCAACACAGGTGTCGCACAGACTGCACACTGATGTGATCTGTGTGACACATGCCGGAGAAAACGTGTCTGTAAAATAAAATGAATTTCTATACTCACCTTCTTCAGCACTGCTGTCTATGCCGCTGCTATCACTTGCTTCCGACCCCTGCTCATTATGTAAATTGCATATTCACTGCACCGAGGACCGGAAGCAGTAGCAGATGGGAGGCATCAGCACCATGGACTGGCAAGTATAGAAATTAATGCTGCACCCTGACAGCACACGCTGAACACGCACACACATTCGCACCTACATCATGGACCGTGCAAAACGTGTGTGTTTTGCACGTATATGTGAAAGAGGCCTTGGATGGAGAAAATGTTGTTACTGGGTTTTGGGCTGCTCATTTTCCATTCAGCTGTGCATTTATTACTTTAAATTACAGAAGAGCAGGGTTCATACTCCCCCCCACTCCCTTGATGACCCATAAAGTTGAATGAGACGAGAGGACAAAAGGAATTCAAAGTATGATACTTCAGCCTCTGTCTGGTGCATGCTTCTTTCTGGCAATGTCTGTCTTCATGCACACATATATATCTTCTATACTATATTGTGTGTCAAAAAAAAAAAGCACAAATCAAATTCAGTGGTTCATACTTTACATTATTCACCCATGTGGCTCAAAGAGAGGCAGGTGTAAAATACAAACCCAAGAAGGAGTAACAAAAGCACTGCCAAAAATAGTGTGAATGGCCTATTATTACGCATATGGCAACCTACCTAAAATGATCACCCCCAGGAAGTTACTAAAAAGACAACGCATGTTCTTGGTGTTGTATTGTGGGTGTGCTCAGGTCTGCTGCTGTGGTCACATCTTGGTGTTGTATTGTGGATGTGCTCAGATCTGCTGTTGTGGTCACATCTTGGTGTTGTATTTTGGGTGTGCTCATATCTGCTGCTGTGGTCACATCTTGGTGTTGTATTTTGGGTGTGCTCATATCTGCTGCTGTGGTCACATCTTGGTGTTGTATTGTGGGTGTGCTCAGCTCTGCTGCTGTGGTCACATCTTGGTGTTGTATTGTGGGTGTGTTCAGCTCTGCTGCTGTGGTCACATCTTGGTGTTGTATTGTGGGTGTGTTCAGATCTGCTGCTGTGGTCACATCTTTGTGTTGTATTGTGGGTATGCTCAGATCTGCTGCTGTGGTCACATCTTGGTGTTGTATTGTGGGTGTGCTCAGATCTGCTGCTGTGGTCACATCTTGGTGTTGTATTGTGGGTGTGCTCAGATCTGCTGCTGTGGTCACGTCTTGGTGTTGTATTGTGGGTGTGATCAGATCTGCTGCTGTGGTCACATCTTGGTGTTGTATTGTGGGTGTGCTCAGATCTGCTGCTGTGGTCACATCTTGGTGTTGCATTGTGGGTGTGCTCAGATCTGCTGCTGTGGTCACATCTTGGTGTTGTATTGTGGGTGTGCTCAGATCTGCTGCTGTGGTCACATCTTGGTGTTGTATTGTGGGTGTGCTCAGATCTGCTGCTGTGGTCACATCTTGGTATTGTATTGTGGGTGTGATCAGATCTGCTGCTGTGGTCACATCTTGGTATTGTATTGTGGGTGTGATCAGATCTGCTGCTGTGGTCACATCTTGGTATTGTATTGTGGGTGTGATCAGATCTGCTGCTGTGGTCACATCTTGGTATTGTATTGTGGGTGTGATCAGATCTGCTGCTGTGGTCACATCTTGGTGTTGTATTGTGGGTGTGATCAGATCTGCTGCTGTGATCACATCTTTTGTGCTATAGCAAGGATGAGTTGAATATTAGGATCAGATGCCACATATCGGCTGGATGTTTTCTTGCTACTTCAGTCCTATAATAATTAGGTCTCACTGCCAAGTGACGATGATTATTTTTCACGGTCACAATGGATGGACCTGTAGTGATGTTGTATAGATACGGCCATTCCTGCTGCAGCGCATCAGCCGACCTTCCCATCTCTTATGCTTCTGTCAACAGAGGACTTGTTTTATTTGGCATTAAGCCTAAATTCAGTTTTATTCCCACATCAGTGGCTCCATCAAGCCACATCATATGTGCTATTGGACATGATTTCCAGGCAGCTCTGCCTCTTTGAGGTGGGCATAGAGACATGATCAATGGCAATTTTAGGCCTAACTGAAATTAGTAGATATGGCTGAATATGATATCCAACAACAGCACAGTGACTCCGTCTGCATCAGTACAGTCAATGTCCCTTTCTGCACAAATTAAAAATTCTCCAGGGTTTCAGATGTTGGCCCCGACTGAGCCCCTGACATGAAGATGCAATACAACATGAACACAGCCTTAGGGCTCATTCACATGACCGTTCCGTCTGTCCTGGTCAGTTCCTGTTTTTTGCGGACTCATGGACAGGACCATCTTTTCAATATCTTTTGTGTAGGATCGGATGGCCCACGGTAACACTTCCGTATGCATCCGATCCTACAAAAAAAATAACACAAACACACATTGGATGCCGTATGTCCGTTCCGTTATTATGGAACATGTCCTATTCTGTTCCGTAATAACGGACCGTTACTCAATACAATTCAATGGGCCCACAAAATCCCCAGAAGCCACACGGAAGCACTTCTGTTTGACCTCCGTTGGGTGCCTGTGCAGTCTGTATCCCACTCCCCCACCAGCCCCGCAGCTGCTTGCACTGCAGTGTCAGCATATGCCCGCTCTGCAGTGTGTCAGCATATGCCCGCACTGCAGTGTGTCAGCATATGCCCGCACTGCAGTGTGTCAGCATATGCCCGCACTGCAGTGCGAGCAGCTGCGGGGATGATGAGCGTTGCCGTCAGGAGGTTAGTAAAGTTCATTACCTGTGGTGATGAAGTTCTGCACTCCTGACGTCTACGCTCATCACTGACAGCCGCATTCTCACATCACGTCTCGCGGCCAGCCACAGACTGTGACTAGCGGTGACATCACGGGCCACTTGCGAGAGGTGATCTGAGAACACAGCGGGCATAGAACTCAGTGACCAGCGCTGATGTCAGGAGTGCAGCGGTTTCCATCACCGCAGGTAATGTACCTTGATAACCTCATGAAGTCAGCACTTTGACTGGGACAGTGAGTATGGATCGTCGTGGGACCCCCTTATTGGATTACGCCGGACCCGAATTTGTTTTTTCTTTTCAATAAATTGGTGAAAGAGGGAATGTGTGGGGGAGTTTTTTCTTCAAATAAAAATTTGTTTGTTGTCTATTTTTATTTTAATTACTGACTGGGTTATTGATGTCGGGTAACTGATAGACGCCGTGACATCACTAACCCCAGGGCTTGATGCCAGGTGACATTACACATCTGGTATCAACCCCATATATTACCCAGTTTGCCACCGCACCAGAGCATTGGGATGAGTTGGGTCAAAGCACCAGGATTGGCACATCTAATGGATGCGCCACTTCTGGGGCAGCTGCAGCCTGCTATTCTTCTTAGGCTGTGTCCAATAACAGCGGACCTCCCTAGTCTGAGAATACCAGACCACAGCTGTCTGCTTTACCTTGGCTAGTGATCCAATTTGGAGGGGACCCCACGTTTTTGTTTTAAATTATTTATTTAAAATAGTGTGGGGTGCCCTGTTTTGGATTACCAGCTAAGGTGAAGCTGCCAGCTGGGGGGAAAAAACCAGACCATGTTTTGCGGACCGCAAAAATGGAACGGTCATGTGAATGAGCCCTTAGGCCTCCTCCTTCACACATCCATATTTCCGGTACGTGTGACGTCCATTTTCACATGTACCGGAGCCGCGGACACACGCAGACCCATTAAAATCAATGGATCTGCGCACACACATGCGTGTGTTCACATGGACATATGTCCGTGTGCTCCACACAGTGACATGTGTTTTCTTAGGGCACCACAGGTGTCACAATGATGTGATCCGTGTGACATGTGGGAAACACAGTGTCCCTGAAAATACAGAATTTTCATACTTGCTTGTCTCTGGCGCTTCTGGGCCCGCTCATTACGCTCATGCATATTTACGGCACTCACCGCGGACCCGGAAATAACAGCCAAAGAACTGGAGACAGGCGAGTATAGCTGCTTATTCTATCCGTGAGCTGTCCAGATGGCACAAGGACAGTAGACACACACCCACTACATCAGTGCAAAATGTGTTTTTGGACATGTGTGGAGGTGGCTATATACACAGGACTTTGGGGTATTTGTTCAGTTTCCTCCCGCACTCCAAATATATACAAATAGGGAATGTAGCGTTCGAGCCCCAATGGGGACAGCATTGCTGATCTATGTAAAGCGCCATTAAAATAAAGCCTACACACCTCCTCTGCCAGGGTCGTTCTAGGGGTGAGGACACTGCTCTCCCTGGACTCATGGGAGGTTGATATGTCACACCAGCTGATTACTTATGTCTGAAGGCAAGGACAGTAAAGCTGGCGATGATTGGGAGCAAGGCTGGCATGACAACCTCACGTGAGCCCCAACACAGCTGAAAAAATATTGGCACCTTAGGGGAGCATAAGCAAAAATAAGAATTATTCTTACCGATAATTCGCTTTCTAGGACCTTCCACGACAGCATAGGAGGTTGTCTCTCCACGCCCTAATTGGGACAGGAAGTTCAAGAGGTTTAAAAGGACCCTCCCACCTCCCATAGCCAGTGTCTTACAAAGAATCCATAGCATATGAGAAGTACTACACATTCAGGAATACATGAATACATAGGGGAGGGAATTACCTGCTGTCGTGGAAGGTCCTAGAAAGCGAATTATCGGTAAGAATAATTCTTATTTCTCTAGTCCCTTCCACGACAGCATAGGAGGAATACCAAAGAATTGATACCTAGGGGGGGACCACAGCCTGCAGGACTTTCCTGCCAAAGGCCAAATCCCTGTTGGAATCCAGATCCAGACGATAATGCTTCGTGAAGGTATGGAGCGAAGACCACGTAGCCGCCTTGCAGATCTGCTCAGGGGAGGCCCCTGCCCGTTCGGCCCAGGAGGCAGAGGTAGCCCTGGTGGAGTGCGCCGTGAATCCAGTAGGCGGAGAGAGATGCTGAGCGAGGTATGCATCTCTAATTGCTCGCACAATCCAGTTGGCGACTGTACTCTTAGCCACCTTCTTGCCCTTATTGCGGCCAAAGGGCTGGATGAACAGGTTAGAATCAAGGCGCCAAGAAGCAGTAACCTCTAGGTAGTGCAACACTATCCGACGGACATCCAAAGAATGAAACACTTCCTCACCCGGAGTCCGAGGATTCTGACAGAATGAAGGCAGGACGATGGACTGCGAACGGTGAAAATCCGAAACCACCTTGGGAAGGAAGGAAGGGTCCAGCTGAAAAACAATGCTGTCATCTCTGATGGTCAGATAAGGTTCCCTAACAGACAAAGCCTGAAGTTCGCCGACTCTGCGAGCAGATGTAATAGCCACAAGAAAAGCAGTCTTGTGAGAAAGGGAACGAATGTTACAAGAGCACAGAGGTTCAAACGGAGATTGAGATAGTCCTGTAAGGACCACATTGAGATCCCAGCGAGGCGTCAGGACCCTCCGACGTGGACAGAGTCTACCAGCGGACACAAAGAACCGACGGATCCAACGATGATCTGCCAGAGCCGTGTCAAAGATTGCACTGAGTGCTGACACCTGAACTTTCAGGGAGCTGGGCCTAAGACCTAAGTCTAAACCACTTTGGAGAAAGTCCAGAATCTGCGCAATATTAGGCCGAAAAGGGTCAGGAGGCCGAGAACCACACCAGGAGGAAAATCTCTTCCAGATTTTGTTGTATATACTATTAGTCACAGGTTTACGGTTCTTCTGCAGCGTAGCCACAACTTTGTCAGAAAGCCCTTGAGCCTTCAGTGCCCGGGCCTCAGAAGCCAGGCAGCCAAGTTGAGTTTCTGAGGAGCCGGATGGAAAATCGGACCCTGTGACAGTAAGCTGGGGTCCGAACCTAAGAGGACTGGGCCGTCGATTCCTAGCGTCATGACCAAGCTGTACCAACTTCTCCGGGGCCACCAGTATAGTTGGGACCCCCTCGTCTCTGATCTTCCTCAGGGCCCGTGCGAGAAGAGGAAGAGGGGGGAACGCGTAAGCGAGGCGAAAGGACCAACTGTGGCAGAAAGCGTCTACCCCTAAAGCCTCGTCCCTTGGGTTCAGGGAGAAATATGTTGCGACCTTGCGATTCTCTGCTGAGGCAAAGAGGTCCACCTCTGGTGCACCCCACCTTGCCACTAGAGAGCAGAACACTGCCTGATCCAGGCTCCATTCCCCTGGATGAACATCCCGACGACTCAGGAAATCCGCCTGAAGATTGAGGGAGCCCTTCAGATGGACCGCAGAAAGGGAGAGCAGAGATTGTTCTGCCCATTGAAAGATTCGGGAGGATACCGACTTCAGGGCGCCTGAGCGTGTACTGCCCTGATGGCGGAGATGTGCCACTGTTGTGACATTGTCTGAATATACCAGGACGTGAGAGTCCCGGACTAGGTCCTGAGCCGCAAGGAGGGCTTCCCTGACTGCCCTGAGCTCCCGGTAGTTGGAGGATTGGGAGCTGACGTAAGGACTCCAGACCCCTTGAAATGGGGAATTTGCCACCATTGCCCCCCATCCACGTAGGCTGGCATCTGTGGTCAGTGTAACCAGGGGTTTCTGAGTCCAGGCAACCCCCACCTGCAGGTTGGCGGGACTCAGCCACCAGAGAAGGGATGAGGAGACGGACTCCGAGAGGCGAAACCTTCTGTTTAGGGATGACGGGAGTCTGTCCCAGTGTGTCAGGATATGATCCTGGAGACACCGAGAATGGGCCTGAGCCCACCTGACCGAGGGGATGCAGGATGTCATGGAACCCAGGGCCGACATAGCCGCTCGAAGCGTTGGGCGAGCCTGCCTGCGGAGCTTCGAGATTTTGGATAACAGAGCTATCCTGTGGCCCTCTGGGAGAAAAGATGCCTGTCTGTCGGAGTCCAGCAGCACTCCGAGAAACTGCCGTGTGGAGGAGGGGGTTAACTGTGATTTTTTGAGATTGGGAATCCATCCCAGAGACCGAAGGATTCCCAAAGACCTCTCCACATGGCTCCGGAGGGTTGGAGCAGACGGAGCCATGAGAAGAAAGTCGTCCAGATACGGAACTAGACAGAAACCCTGCAATCTTATGAAGGCGACCACCTCTGCCATGATCTTGGAAAAGATCCTTGGAGCTGAGGAGATCCCGAAGGGAAGTACATTGAATTGGAAATGAAGTACTTCTTCCCCGTGAAGCACCGCAAACCTGAGGTATTGTCTGTGTCCCGGATGGACGGGTACATGGAAGTAGGCATCTTTCAGATCGATAGAGGCCATCTGGTGGTGTAGACCTATCAGGGGAATAGCTGATCTCACCGACTCCATCTTGAACCGCCGGTACCTGACCTGACGGTTTAGACTTTTTAAATTGATAATTATACGGACGTCGCCGGATGGCTTCTTGACCAGGAAGAGACGGGAGTAGTGTCCTATCCCTTCTTCCCGACTCGGGACTGGGGAAACGACCCCCGAGTGCACTAACTCTAAAATCTTTGTGTACAACAGAGTCTGTGAACCCGGCGATGCCAGCGCAGTGACTCGGAGACCCGGAAGAGGGGGGGAAAGGAATTCTATGAGAAGACCGTCCGAGATGATCTTCAGAACCCATTGGCAAGAGGTTATGGACTGCCACTGGGTAAGAAACGCTGAGAGTCTTCCCCCCACCCGGGCCGAGTCACTGCTTGTCCTGCTGAGGACGTTGCTGATGGGGAGGGATGAGGATGTTTCTCCCTCTACCTTTGGGATAGCTCCACCTGCCTGCCTTCCCTTTCCCTCTGGGCTGGGAGGCCTGAGGCATCGAGGGACGAAAGGACCGCTTCCTGGTAGGTCTAGGATCGGGCAAGGCCTTACGATCAGTCGCCTTGTCCAGGATATCATCCAGGGCAGGTCCAAACACCAAATCCCCTTTAAAAGGAAGGGAACAAAGCCTCATTTTAGAGGTGGAGTCTCCACTCCAGGCCTTAAGCCAGAGGGCACGTCGGGCAGAGTTAGAAAGCACCGAGGTCCTGGCTGCCAGGCGGACAGATTCCACCGAGGTATCTGCCAGAAAACAGGTAGCCTTCCTAAGCAAGGGAAGGGATTCCAGTAATTCCTCCCTAGGGGTCCCTTGGGAAATATGAGCCTCCAACTGGTCCAACCACCTAATTAGGGACCTGGATACGCAGGTGGAGGCAATGTTGGCTTGAATAGAGGAAGACGATGCCTCCCAGGACCGCTTCATCAGGCCCTCTACCTTCCTATCCATTTGATCCTGCAGCTGGGAAGTATCCTCAAAGGGAAGAGCCGTTTGCTTAGCTACCCTAGCCACCTGAACGTCTACTCTTGGGATCTCCCAATGTAGTCCCGAAGGTTCCAGAGGAAACCGGCGTCTAAGGTCACTCCGTACCCGCCTCTCAGGACATTCCCATTCCTGAGAAACAATATCCAATACATTGGCATGAACTGGGAATCCCAACTGTTTGACTGACTTCAGGCCAGCAAACATTTCGTCCTGGATTGAAGGAAGAGACTGCACTTCCTCTAAACCCATAGTGCTCCGAACTGCCTCAATAAGATCCCCCAACTCTTCTGAGTGAAAAAGAAAGGACTGGTCAGACCCCCCAGATGGAAATCCTTCATCAGGACCCTCAGAGGTGGAATCAGCGTCCTCCTGATCAGAAGGGGTCGACTGGAGTCTCCTCTTTTTTGGAGGAGAGGGTCCAGTAGCAGGGCCAGGAGCAGGGCCAGGAGCAGGGCCAGGAACAGGGCCAGGCACAGGGCCAGGCACAGGGCCAGGCACAGGGAGAGAAGCCAGTGAGGCCCTAATCTCCTGTTTCATCATGGACCGCAACTCATCTATCAGAGATGGTTGTTCGGCCCTAATAACCTGGTCCGTACATTGCTGGCAAAGCTTTTTATCCCATACTGCAGGGAGCTTCTTTATACAGATGGGACATTTTTTAATTTTGTCCACTCTGTCAGGTCTATCAGGCTTATCGGACTTGTCAGTTTTTTCTGACTTCTCAGGCTTCTCTGATTTCTCATTTCTGTCAGTTTTCTTGGTGGCCTTGTCCTCCCAGAAAACACAGAGCAGAGAGCCATAATCACTGATGAGACCTATGTCCGAGGGACCAGTCCCCTCCATACTCACAGTAGCAGGGGGCACACTGGGTTCTGCAGAGGCAGCTGCAGCGGAAGACATGACAGGGAGCACGGTCTTACCATGATCTGATGTCTTCGTGGCAGCCCTTATGGACAAGGGCCTGCCTCCCCAGTGATGGTGCACGTTTCCCCGCCTCCCGCATCCGGTCCTGGGCAGGTCGAGTCGCAGTCGGCGTGCCTCCACGCTGCCTCCGCAAACCGGAAGCGCTCGACCGGAAGTCCGCAAGACCAGAAGTCCCGCCTCCGGGAGCACTTCCGGATCGCTCCGGCAGCGTGCATGCGGGAGGCGGCCGGCGGCTCAGGGAGGACGCCGGCCGGGGAGCTCAACAGCCTGCATCACCCCTCAGGAGGATCCGGAAGGCTGGAGCAGCGGTCCCCCACAGCGTGAGGGAACAGCAAGGGAGGAGCGGTGAAGGCCCGACCGATGCCGTCCGGCTGAAGGTAATAGGGGGAAAAAAAAAAAAATATACTGCAGTTCGCCGGCCACCACAGCATAGGAGAAAAAACAAAACCTCTCCATGCCCCATGGGGACAGGAAAGACACTGGCTATGGGAGGTGGGAGGGTCCTTTTAAACCTCTTGAACTTCCTGTCCCAATTAGGGCGTGGAGAGACAACCTCCTATGCTGTCGTGGAAGGGACTAGAGAAATGTGGGATAAGAAGGGTTGGACCAAGTAGTGAACAAGCCCTTTACATTTTTTTTGTTGCATTGCCGCCAGTCTTTGTTGTTTCAAGACTTCTATTTTGGGGGGTAAATGCTAGAGCAGTGAGGCACATGGTCATACTGAACCAATCACAAGAGATGCAATACAAAGTGTAGGAGATATTTATTAGTGTCACATTTATGGTGTATTAAAACACTGATAAGGGAAAATTCTCCTTGCAGCACTCAGCACTTTAATGGAAGGTTCACAGAGAAAGTAAAGATTTTAGAAAAAGATTTGTCTCTAAACACATGAAAAATTCTCCAAATAACCTGAACTAAGCTAGCAATTGCTTGTAATAGGAAAAGCTCCTATACTAAAGATAGTTCTGTATTATTCTTAATGTAATTTAGAGAATTTATCATTAGCACTACTGGAGGAAATTATTTTCAGCGCTGGAGTGGTGCTTTACATGCAAGTTCCCTGCCCCCTGTGCTTTCAGACTTTTTTAGTATGGCTCCAGTCACAAGCTTGCAATGATGACAAGATCTCAGAGCAAGGCTACAGGATCCAGAGCGAGGCTCTCAGAGCAAGGCTACAGGATCCAGAGCGAGGCTCTCAGAGCAAGGCTACAGGATCCAGAGCGAGGCTCTCAGAGCAAGGCTACAGGATCCAGAACGAGGCTCTCAGAGCAAGGCTACAGGATCCAGAGCGAGGCTCTCAGAGCAAGGCTACAGGATCCAGAGCGAGGCTCTCAGAGCAAGGCTACAGGATCCAGAGCGAGGCTCTCAGAGCAAGGCTACAGGATCCAGAGCGAGGCTCTCAGAGCAAGGCTACAGGATCCAGAGCGAGGCTCTCAGAGCAAGGCTACAGGATCCAGAACGAGGCTCTTAGTTGTATTAAGTTGTATTAAGTTGTGACCTCTGGAGAACTCCATGAAACAGTCAGTAGGTCACAAATCGCTGTAGACCGACCAGTGCAGCAGCGATAGAAAGCTCCTGAAGGGGTGACAAATTTAAAGCCTCCCCAGTATCATACATCGCCCCCCATCCCATTGCAGGCACCAACCCCCTCGCCTCAGCGGGCTCCTCCCCCCCCCAACCCCCTCGCCTCAGCGGGCCCCTATCCCCCAACAACCCCCTCGCCTCAGCGGGCCCCTCCCCAGCACCACCAACCCCCCTCGCCTCAGCGGGCCCCTCCCCAGCACCACCAACCCCCCTCGCCTCAGCGGGCCCCTCCCCAGCACCACCAACCCCCCTCGCCTCAGCGGGCCCCTCCCCAGCACCACCAACCCCCCTCGCCTCAGCGGGCCCCTCCCCAGCACCACCAACCCCCCTCGCCTCAGCGGGCCCCTCCCCAGCACCACCAACCCCCCTCGCCTCAGCGGGCCCCTCCCCAGCACCACCAACCCCCCTCGCCTCAGCGGGCCCCTCCCCAGCACCACCAACCCCCCTCGCCTCAGCGGGCCCCTCCCCAGCACCACCAACCCCCCTCGCCTCAGCGGGCCCCTCCCCAGCACCACCAACCCCCCTCGCCTCAGCGGGCCCCTCCCCAGCACCACCAACCCCCCTCGCCTCAGCGGGCCCCTCCCCAGCACCAACCTCCTCGCCTCAGCGGGCCCCTCCCCAGCACCAACCTCCTCGCCTCAGCGGGCCCCTCCCCAGCACCAACCTCCTCGCCTCAGCGGGCCCCTCCCCAGCACCAACCTCCTCGCCTCAGCGGGCCCCTCCCCAGCACCACCAACCCCCTCGCCTCAGCGGGCCCCTCCCCAGCAGCACCAACCCCCTCGCCTCAGCAGGCCCCTCCCCAGCACCACCAACCTCCTCGCCTCTGCGGGCCCCCCCCACCAACACCAACCTCCTCGCCTCTGCGGGCCCCCCCCACCAACCTCCTCGCCTCTGCGGGCCCCCCCCCACCAACCTCCTCGCCTCTGCGGGCCCCCCCCACCAACCTCCTCGCCTCTGCGGGCCCCCCCCCACCAACCTCCTCGCCTCTGCGGGCCCCCCCACCATCAATCCCCCCCCCACCATCAATCCCCCCCCCACCATCAACCCCCTCACCTCGCACCTGCGGGGCCCCCCCAGCACCATTAACCCCCTCACTTCGCACCTGCAGGGGCCCCCCCAGCACCATTAACCCCCTCACCTCGCACCTGCGGGGGCCCCCCAGCACCATTAACCCCCTCACCTCGCATCTGCGGGGGCCCCCCCAGCACCATTAACCCCCTCACCTCGCACCTGCGGGGGCCCCCCAGCACCATTAACCCCCTCACCTCGCACCTGCGGGGGCCCCCCAGCACCATTAACCCCCTCACCTCGCACCTGCGGGGGCCCCCCCAGCACCATTAACCCCCTCACCTCGCACCTGCGGGGGCCCCCAGCACCATTAACCCCCTCACCTCGCACATGCGGGGGCCCCCCAGCACCATTAACCCCCTCACCTCGCACCTGCGGGGGCCCCCAGCACCATTAACCCCCTCACCTCGCACCTGCGGGGGCCCCCCAGCACCATTAACCCCCTCACCTCGCACCTGCGGGGGCCCCCCAGCACCATTAACCCCCTCACCTCGCACCTGCGGGGCCCGCCCAGCACAATCATAGCCCTCAGCTCGCACCACCGCCGCCTCCCCGCAGCAATATTAACCCCTCACCGCCTACCAGCGGCCCTCCGGCAGCATTAACCCCCAACCCATCCAAATAACACCACACACAACCACCCAACATGAAGCCTTCACACTCACCATTAAAAGAAAGAAGAAAAAAAAACCCTTCCCTTTTTCAATTTGAGGACGCTGACTTCCCTCTGTGCATGAGAAAATGTCAGCCAGAGCAAAGAATGAAACAACGGCGCTGCAGAGGAAACCAGCGTCCACAGAGGGAGAGATAGTAGAGACCTCGTGCCTTGTGAAATCTGACCACGCCCCTAACACTTGGAGGAAATGACGTCATACCACGAAGAAGTCAGTACATTCTAGCATCTACCCTTTAGTTTAGACACTACCTAGGAAGATGGCCGACGAAAAGCTGAGAAGAGAGCTAATAGCTCTGGGCTTCACACCGGGGCCCATTACAGATGGCACCCGCAAAGTATTGGAGAAGAGGCTGGTAAAGCTACGTGCAGAGGCTAAGAAAGCTCAGAACAAAAGGAGAAGCCGCCTGCGGGAGACACCAAGTGACAGTGACGAGGGAGAAGATGACATTCCTGAGAGCAGGTCGGCAGGGTCTAACAGGCACACGGGTGACAACCAGGAGCGCAGGTCCCTCTATACAAGTGACAACCAGGAGCGCAGGTCCCGCTATACAAGTGACAACCAGGAGCGCAGGTCCCGCTATACAAGTGACAACCAGGAGCGCAGGTCATTAGGGTCTAACAGGTATACAAGTGACATCCCTAACAGCAGGTCCCTGTATAAAAGTGACATACAGGAAAGCAGGTCCTTTGGATCTGATAGGTTCCCAAGTGACAACCAGGAGCGCAGATCCTTAGGATCTACCAGGTATACAAGTGACATCCCTGAGGGCAGGTCCTTATATATAAGTGACAACCAGGAAAGCAGATCCTATGGATCTAATAGGTTCCCAAGTGACATCCCTGAGAGCAGGTCCTTAGGGTCTACAAGGTTCCCAAGTGACATCCCTGAGAGCAGGTTCCTAGCATCTCCTAGGTTCACAAGTGACATTGCTGAGGGCAGATCTTTAGGGTCTACTAGGTTCACAAGTGACAACCCTGAGGGTAGATCTTTAGGGTCTACTAGGTTCACAAGTGACAACCCTGAGGGCAGATCTTTAGGGTCTACTAGGTTCACAAGTGACAACCCTGAGGGCAGATCTTTAGGGTCTACTAGGTTCACAAGTGACATCCCTGAGGGCAGATCTTTAGGGTCTACTAGGTTCACAAGTGACATCCCTGAGGGCAGATCTTTAGGGTCTACTAGGTTCACAAGTGACATCCCTGAGGGCAGATCTTTAGGGTCTACTAGGTTCACAAGTGACATCGCTGAGGGCAGATCTTTAGGGTCTACTAGGTTCACAAGTGACATCCCTGAGGGCAGATCTTTAGGGTCTACTAGGTTCACAAGTGACATCCCTGAGGGCAGATCTTTAGGGTCTACTAGGTTCACAAGTGACATCGCTGAGGGCAGGTTCTCTGGCTTTACCAGATCTCCAGTGGATGAGCTGAGATACAGACACATAGGTGGCAGCAGCAGAGACTCGAGCACAAGTGCACATATCTCCAATAGTAGGACTGCCTTTGACCCTCTATCTCACAATACTCCACCTGACTTGCGGCAAGAACATACTTTTCATGTGAAACCTGTTTGGTCCAAAAAGCTGGCATATGTCCTGTCAAGACTGCTGCGGCTGCTGTGTGTGATCCTGGTTCTGGTCTTCATTGGTATTCTAATTGTGAAGAGTGGCATTTTGTCTACATCTGAGGACAATGACGGTGAGTTCTGTACTGGAAATGAACATGGCATTGTGTGCCGAGATGTTTGCTTCTCCTTGTAGGCAGCTATCACTTAGGCTGGTTTCAGACGTCTGTGTTTAATCAGATACCAGTCACACGCATGGTTATGGTCACACGTGTGTCATACGTGTTGCACACGTGTGACATCCGTGTTTGCATACATGTGACAGGTACCGGAGAAAACACGGGTCTGTGAAATAAAAAGATTTTCCATATTTACCTGCTGTCTCCGGCTCTGCTGCCTCCTGCTCCTGACCGCCGCTCATTATATTCATCGATTATTCACCGCACTCAGGACCTGAAAGTCGGAGCATCGCAGGGACAGCACTGGGTACAGCACCGCGGGGTCAGGTGAGTATTCTGCAAGCACAGTGACATCCAGGAGGTCATCGGAGTTCAGAATGAACTCTGATGACATCCTGATGACCCCCGCAACACCCGCGCTACAACTTCATGGGTTCATCAGAGTTCATTGGGAACTTAGATGAGTCCCCGATGCTGTCCCCGCGATGTTCCGGCATCCAGGTTCTCACCACACACACACACACAGACACTGAGCACGTATACACACATAGCAGACACACACACACACACACACACACAGAGTATATATATATATATAATATATATATATATATATATATATATATATATATATATATATATATATATACACACACATAGCAGACACACATGGATACACCTGACACATACACACACAGCGCACTTGCATGTATACACTGAACACACACACACTGCTGTATAATCACGCAGCGATGCGGTCCCTGGCACTGAAGTCCCCTGCGCTGCTCCAGCTTCCAGCTCCATAGGGCACTGAATATTCAGTGAGTATAAGGAGCCGGAGACAGCACTGCTGGAGAGAGGTAAATATAGACCCGTGCTTTCTCCGGTACTGTCACACTGATGTCACACGGACCACATCAGCGTGCGATCTGTATGACACCCGTGCTGAGTAACAGCAAATAATAACATGGGTACGTGTGGTATCAGTTTTAAAAACGGATGTCACACGTACCTAAAACACGAACGTCTGAAACCAGCCTTAAAGGGAACCTGTCATGTGAAAAACTGCTATTAACCTGCAGCTAAGGAGTTAATCTGCAGGTTAGTAGCATTCTGTACCTTCCCGGTGCCTCCATAATAAACCCCCGCTGCTGGGAGTAAATGACCTTTATTCCTCCTATTTGGGGTGTCAGTCACGAGGGTGGCGCCGGCGTGGCTTCAGTCACTGGTCTGTGTTTGGAGAGCTGTAACCAACCCCCCGCACTGACTGACAGCTGCTCAGCATTAGAACCAGCTGTTAATCAGTGTACACGGTGAGGCTACAGTCGCCGCTCTCCGTACACAGCGCTGTGACTGAACCGGCAGCGCCTCCATGACCGAGACATGAACACTGTCGGTGGAAGTAAAATTAATTTCCTCCCAGAAGCTGGGCTCTCAGTGCAGTGGCCGGGCAGGATCAGATTAACCCCAAATCTGCAGGTTAATAGCATTTTTCCATGTGACTGGTTCTCTATAAAGGACATATGTGGCAGAGCACATAGCCACGTAAGGAGTAAAGCCACTCTTATACTCGCACCTCTGCCGTGGTAATAGCCTTTCTGCTGAGATCAGTGTAATCACATGTGCTGATGGTGGTGCCAGGGCAGCCTGGGTATGGCCATGACACTTGTATCACCATTCTGGCCATGGCTTGGCTTGCCCCTCTCCCTCACGGGTGACGGACAGTGCTGGCTTGCCCGAGTATTTTCTGCAGACATTGCTCTCCCAGTAAGCTTCTTCCACACTTCCGTGAAAATCACACACGTTTTTCACGGACATGTCAAAGGTGCGTATTGTCCTCCGTGTGCCGTGTTTATGGCACATGTGTGTTCTCCGTGTGTTAGCCCAGTTTCAGACGTCCGTGATTAATCAGGTACCAGTCACACGCATGGTTATGGTCACACGTGTGACATCTGTGTTTGCATACGTGTGACACGTACCGGATAAAACACGTGTCTCTGCAATGAAAAAATGTTCTATATTTACCTGTATCCAACGATGCCATGTTCTTCTCTGCTGCCTCCCGCTCCTGACCCCAGCTCATTATTTTCATTGATTATTCACTGCCCAAGGATCTGGAAGCCAGAGAATCGCGGGAAAAGCGCCAGACAGCACAGCCGAGGACAGCACCGCCGGGGACATCCGCCGGTGACAGGTGAGTATACAGCAGTTTGTGCAGTGACATCCACAGACTCATCTGAGTTCCCAATGAACTCTCATGAACCCCTGGAAGTCACCATCGTGACACTCGCTGTAACGCAGTTGTCGCAGGGGTGTCATTAGGAGGTTATCAGAGTTCATTGGGAAATCCGATGACCTCCTGGACATCCCTGCACACACTGCTGGCACCTGTCACTAGCGATGTCCCCAGTGATGCTGTCCTCGGCGGTGCTGTCTCCAGCGCTGTCACCGCGATGCCCCTGCTCCCAGCTGCTCACTGCAGTGAATAATCTATTAATATAACGAGCGGCGGTCAGAAGCAGGAGGCAGCAGAGCCGGAGACAGCATCGCTGGATACAGGTAAAAAACAGAAAATCTTTTTATTTAAAAACCCGTGTTATCCGTGATAACACACGGAGAATAGGAACTTTCTGCTCACCTGTCCCTGGCGTTGCTGTCCGTGGTGCTGATTTACGGTCTCCGGTCCTGCCGACTCCCCGCTGCTGCTGCTTCCGGCCCGCAGTGGAGTGAATATGCGATGAGCATAATGAGCGGGGGTCAGAAGCAAGTGCCAGCAGCGGCAGAGACAGCAGCGCTGGAGAAGGTGAGTACAGAAATTTTTTATTTCACAGACAAATGTGTTTTCTCCGATGCGTGTCACACGGATCACATCAGTGCGGTCCGTGTGACACCCGTGATGCAGGAGAAAAACGGATATGTCTACGTGTGGAGCACATGGGCACACGTATGCTCCACACGTACACATGGTCAATGGCAAAACACGCACGTGTGCGCAGACCCATTGATTTTAATGGGTCTACGTGTGCCCGTGTCTCCGGCACGTGAGGAAACGGACCAAACACGTACCGGAGACACGGGCACACATACTGGAGACAAGGACGTGTGAAGGAGGCCTAAGTCAGTGCTGTTGGTCACCAGTGGCCATACTGGTGCAGCAAGCAGCCTAATTACAACATCTTACCTCACCTCAGTTTCTGTGGAATGAAGGCAGCAATTGGAACATTAAAGAGGACCAACCAGCAGGATTTTGCTGTACGACGTAAAGGCAGTGCTATACTGGCACTAAGATGGTGAACACAGGCATACCTATTGTAGAAAGATCCAATGCTTGGTTGGTAAAATCTCTTTAATCATAGATGCAGAAAAGCAGTGCAGTGACTGGAGTATCATGGGTGGGTGTTTGTGGGTCGGGTCCTCAGCGTTTATTCCTCCTCCGGCGTCCTCCTGACATGCCCTCTTTTCTGTATTTGAATACTGCACCGCCATGGCTGCTGTTGGTTTCTCATGCCCATTGCCACAGTACTCAGGTCTTTGATAAAATGCCGCCGGTGCCATTTTATTGAACACACTGCAGTAAAGACTGAATGGCAGGGGCGAGTGCGCAGATGCTTCACCACAGTGTGTGCAATAAAATGACGCCGGAGATCGTGGTACATGCATGTGTGGACTCCGGCGGCATTTTAATGAAGATCTGAGTGCTATGGCAATTTGCACCCGCCACCAACAACCGCAATGGCGGCGCGATATTCAAATATAGAAAAGGGGGCAAGCCGGAAGAGTAGGAAGAAATGAGAGTACTTGCCCATAAAGGCCTGCTCACGTTGCCCACATCAATCAAAGTGCATTGCATCCAATCTTTCTACAACAGGCATGCCTGGATGCAGCATCTTAGTGCCAGTACAGCACTGCCTTTAGTTCATATAGAAAAATCCTGTGGTCGGTTCTCTTTAAAGGTGTCATTCTATAGGAGTTATATCCCTCACATGGCTAAGAGCTTAGTTTACATGGTCAGTTTGGTCTGACAGAATCCATTTAAAGGGAATCTGTCAGCAGGTTTTTGCTACCTTATCTCAGAGCACATGAGGTAGGCAAAGAGACCCTGATTCCAATGATGAAGTTTACTGGGTGGAGCAGTTAAGTTTTTAGATTTAGCTGCCCCCCACACCAGAGTCACAACAAGAGGCGGCACGGACTAGCTGACCTAGTCAGTAATGATAATCTCCTGCAGCTAAAACAAACATAGCAGGTAAATTACTGTGTGATAAGACATGCATCACTGAAATTGCTGTGTTAAACCCTACAGCATTTCCTTTGAAAGATTCCCTTTAAAAAGGCTTCAACATTTTTCACAAATGGTTCACAATGGAGCATTTGTGTAGGCCTGGTGTAACCACAGCCTAAGGGGTACTTCTCACATAGTGAGATCGCTGCTAAGTCACGGTTTTTGTGACGCACCAGTGACCTCATTAGCGATCTCGCTGTGTGTGACATTGAGCAGCGATCTGGCCCCTGCTGTGAAATCGCTGCTCGTTACACACGGCTCTGGTTCATTTTTTGGACGTTGCTCTCCCGCTGTGAAGCACACATCGCTGTGTTTGACAGCGAGAGAGCAACGATCTGAATGTGCAGGGAGCCGGCTTCTGACAGCCTGCGGTAAGCTGTAACCAAGGTAAATATCGGGTAACCAAGCGAAGCCCTTTGCTTGGTTACCCGATATTTACCTTGGTTACTAGCATCTGCCGCTCTCAGGCTGCCAGTGCTGGCTCCCTGCACACGTAGCTGGAGTACACATCGGGTAAATAAGCAAAGCGGTTTGCTTATTAACCCCATGTGTACTCTAGATAGGAGTGCAGGGAGCCAACGCTAAGCGGTGTGCGCTGGTAACAAAGGTAAATATCGGGTAACCAAGGGTAGTGCTTTGCTTGGTTACCCGATATTTAGCTTAGTTACCAAGCGCAGCGTTGCTTCCACGCGTCGCTGGTGACTGGCCGCTGGTGAGATCTGCCTGATTGACAGCTCACCAGCGACCATGTAGCGATGCACCAGCGATCCTGACCAGGTCAGATCGCTGGTGGTATCACTGGAGCATCGCTAAAGTGTGACGGTACCCTTAGTATCACACATACACAAAGCCCTGTGTTCAACAATTAGACGTGAGCCTGTAATGGGGAAAACTGTTGGTAAAAGGAGAAGTTATGTAATGGTCATAAATATAATTATCATGTACACGCATACTGTTATGGAGTAATCTGTTTAATGCAGGGGTGGGGAACCTCCGGCCCACGGGCTGTATGCGGTCCGCAATGACTTTTTCCGTGACCCTAGGGCTGATTCCTGGGAACTGCAGTGCTGGGGCGGCAGTCGCATCTTGGTGGCTGCTAGCCCTTTAAAACCCCGCACGGCGCGTTCAATGCTGAACGCTGCAATTCCTATACCTGAAGGACTACGTCCCCATGCTGGCACTGACTACGTGATGACGTACTTTGTAGGTGGGGTAGGCGCGAGGTGCGCTACAATCCAGCAGAAGAGGAGCGACTGCCCCATCATCCCCCAGGTCTTACTGTGCCGGGCAGCACTCTGTGTCCGGCGGCGGCAGTTCTCTGTGTGTGCCCGGCGGCAGCTCTCTGTGTGCCCGGCAGCGGCGGCTCTCGCTGTGCCCGGCAACAGCACTCTCTGTGATCCCAGAATCCCCCAATTCTCTAACTGCCCCCAGCCTCCCCCAGTGCTGTCTGTGCCCCCAGCCTCCCCCAGTGCTGTCTGTGCCCCCAGTGCTCGCTGTGTGCCCCTCCCTCAGTCTCCCCAGTGCTCGCTGTGTGCCCCTCCCTCAGTCTCCCCAGTGCTCGCTGTGTGCCCTCCCTCAGTCTCCCCAGTGCTCGCTGTGTGCCCTCCCACAGTCTACCCAGTGCTCGCTGTGTGCCCCGCCCACAGTCTCCCCAGTGCTCGCTGTGTGCCCCGCCCACAGTCTCCCCAGTGCTCGCTGTGTGCTCCCCCACAGTCTCCCCAGTGCTGTGTGTCCCCCCAGTCTCCCCAGTAATCTGTGTGCCCCGAGCCTCCCCCAGATCTGTCTGTGCCTCCAGCCTCTCCCATCGTTCTCTGTACCCCCATCGTCCCCCAGGTTTGTCTGTCCCTCCAGCCTCTCCCATCATTCTCTGTGCCCCCAGGGCTGTCTGTGCCCCTCCAACATCCTCCAGGGCTGTTTGTGCCGCCCAGTGATGTATGTGATGTCTATGCCCCGCTGCTTCCCTAGTTATGTATATTCCTTCCAGCCCTCCCCAGCAATGTTTATACCCCCCCCAGCTATGTCTGTGCTCCCCTTCAATGATGTATATACCCCCAGTGATGTCTATGTCCAGCAGCTTTTCTAGTGATATATACTCATCCCAAGTGATGTATTTGTCCTCAGCATCTCCTTTAGATGTCTATGCCCCCAGCCTCCCTAGTCATGTCTATGCCCCCAGCCTCCCCAGTGATCTATATTCCTCCCAACCCTCCCCTGTGATGTATATACAGCAGTCCCAGCCAACTCAAACCTGGAAAAGCAGTTGTGAAAAGCAACAAGATCAATATCGTATATTACAGCCGCTCCAAACAGTAGAAGCTCCAGCCGCCACAGTGAGTTAATTATAGCAGGGTAATTTTCAAGTTGATAATTTTGTGCGGCCCCCAAAGGTTGGTAGAAATTTCCAAATGGCCCCCGGCAGAAAAAAGGTTTCCCACCCCTGGTTTAATGGAACATGTCGGCTAATTTGATGCCTGTGACTGACATTTACAGCAGTGTTAATCTACCATAGACTCCCAAGGTAAAAATATAAACTGTATAGTATAGGGTTTCTTTTTTAGGACTTTGTCGGATAGAATTGTGTTGTTTTTGGCGCATGTGTGTAATACACTGGCTATACTGAGGTTCTTTTGGCCTCTGTCTAATGTGTGCATCTTGAGTTTTCTCATTGTGAATACTAAACATAGACTAAGAACATAATGTTAACAGACCCTAGCTGACACTGCAGAGTCTCAATGTATTCCCATATGATGTGGCTTCACCCTGACCCCTGCTTGTAATATGTTTCAACTTGGCATCTCCTTAATGCAGGAGACATGGGAGACAGGCCAAAGCTGTATCTTGTAGAAATACACTGGAGATTCTGAACTCGGCACTCATTGATTTGAAAAGACTCCAGTTCAGAATCAGAAGTCTCTGAAACAGGTTATGTTGTCAGTATTTCCTTAGCATTGCACAGCTAATATAATAATGTCAGATCTTCAGTCCTGTCCTGATGAATCCGCACTACAGCGTACTGCTACAAGGAGTGACTTCTTCACTGAGCTCATCTTTCCATAATCGTCTTTTGAGCTTGAGATATATATACTGTATATTATACACACACACAGTAGCGCATTTTTTATTTTACCATCCATTCAACAGTGGGATTATAGTTGATGGTCCATCCTATATTTGACAGGCAGGATTTAGAGGTTATTTTACTATACATGGGGTTTTATATAGGTTTGTTTTTAATCTGGGTCTTGCTTCGTGATGATTTGACTTAAAGAAGTGAAGGCAGTCATTTTCCTCCTAACTCCCTATCTATTTAATGCCATAATTAACCTACAGCTCTGGCAAAAATTAAGAGACCACTGCACATTTTTATAAAAATGAGCTTCTCTACATGTCTGACAGCCATTCCATTCCAGTGTCAGTTGAATGCCAACCAGAGTACAGACCGGTAGAGAGTGAAAGCGACTGACCAGGATAACCGTCATCTTATTTGAATGTCACTCAGCAACTGCAGGATGATCTCAAGTGACTTACAAAAGGAATGGCAAATGGCAGCTCGGGTGACTTGCACGGCAAGAACAGTTCGTAGCAGCCTCCTAGAGGCAGGGCTCAAGTTATGTAAAGCTAGAAAAAAGCCTTTCATCAATGGGAAGCAAAGGAGAGCTAGGCTGAAGTTAGCCAAAGACCATAAGGATTGGACCATAGAGGACTGGTGTAAGGTAATCTTCTCTGATGAGTCTAATTTTCAGCTTTCCCCAACACATGGTCGTCTAATGGTTAGACTGAGACCTGGAGAGGCATACAAGCCACTGTGTCTTGCACCCACTGTGAAATTTGGTGGAGGATCAGTGATGATCTGAGGAAGCTTCAGCAAGGCTGGAATTGGGCAGATTTAACTTTGCGAAGGATGTATGAATCAAGCCGCATTTTAGGTTATCCTGGAAAAAAGTTGCTTCCTTCTGCTCAGGCAATGTTCCCCAACTCTGAGGACTGTTTTTCCCCATCGCCCATGACAGCACCACCTGAGAGAGAGAGGTCCGCCCCTTCAGGACAGGAAACCCACTGAAATAAAAAGGCGGTACCTCTCCACTGCTTCAGTTTAGGTTTCCTGTCCTGACGGGACAACCACGGATCACTGTCCCAGGTCTGGCCCGGTGTGGAAGCCTGGTCACTTACCAGAAGCCGGAGTCCGGGCTTGGAAGCACCCCCCACGGTCTCAGAGCCATGCAGCGGTGAGGCGCGGGCCTGGAGCTGGAGCTTCGGCCAGCGTCGCTCCGGGACTGTGCACACACACGGCGGCCGCTCGACGGCTTGTCCCTGCTGTGCAGCACGTTGGAGCGAAGATCGGAAGTGACGCAGGGACATGCGCAGTGCGGACAGGAAGCGACTGTCTGAGCATGCACACTCGGATCCAAAATGGCGATGCCCACGGAGATTCTTCAAATCCAGGGATGTGTGAGTATACATCTCCCAAACAGGATGGATGGCGCTTCACCCCCCCCAGTGGTGAGCGGCAGCCGGCTTCACCAGCATGTAGCGCACGTCAGACGTCGGCGTGCAAGCCCAGGACCACCCGTTCCAGCGGAGGGAGCTGTCGGTCGGGCAGTCCCAGGAGGGATAGATCCAAGGACACGATTCAGCCATCGGATGCGGTATTACTTTGCGCGTCAGGGTGGTGAGTGGAGCTTCGTGGTCAGCAGGGTATTTAAAAAAACCCATTTTTTTGTTTGTGTCCCCTTCCACTTAGGCCAAATCTAGGAAGTGTGCGACAAAAAAGAGACATAAAGAATGTGCTATATGTCATTCCTCCCTGACCCCGGAGTACTCAAAACCCCTATGCACAGCCTGTATCCAGCAGACCCTTGTGAAGGAAGGGCCTGGGTTAGCAGCAGAATTAAGGGACATCATCCGGGCGGAGGTCCAAACTTCCCTCAAGTCCCTTAAGAGTACTAAGAAGCGCAGGAAGTCTCGCCATTTCCCCCTGCCAGATGTTTCGGGCCAGGATTCGGGGTCTTCAGCCTCCTCTGCTTCTGACACGTCCGGCTCGGACTCCTCCTCTTCGGACGACGGGGGTAGACTCTTCTTTTCAGCCGCGGATATCGGACCCTTGGTTAAAGCCGTGAGATCTACTATGGGGATTGTAGACTCCAAGGGGCTGGAGTCAACCCAGGATATCATGTTTGGGGGCCTTGATGCAAGAAAATGCTGAGGCTTCCCTGTTCCCCAGAAGGTGCAGACCCTCATTGACGACCAATGGGGGAGGGTGGATAGGAGGATGAATCTCTCCTCGTCCCTTAAACGGAAATACCCAGTGGAAGGGGGAGCATCGGCTTCCTGGGACAGAACCCCTAAGATCGATGTGGCCATTGCTAAGGCTTGCCGCTCCACCACCTTGCCGTTTGAGGATATGGAGTCACTTAAGGACCAACTGGACAGGAAGGCAGACGGCTTCCTTAGGGGCACTTGGGAATCGGCGGCAGGAGGACTACGGCCGGCCGTTTCAAATGCATGTGTTGCAAGATCCTTGATGGTGTGGCTCCAACAGTTGGAGGATCAGCTGAAGGGGGATACACCACGGAAAGACATAATTGCATCGCTGCTGCTGCAAGGAGCAGCTGCATTTATGGCGGACGCCTCAATTGACTCCCTCAAGCTCCTTGCACGGTCAGCGGGCCTCTCTAATTCAGCACGAAGGGCCCTCTGGCTGAAGAATTGGAGGGGGGATGCCCAATCCAAGGGACGCCTCTGTGGAATGCCATGCGAAGGGACTTATCTTTTTGGTTCCAGTCTAGATGACCTCCTTACCAAGGCATCAGATAAGAAACAGGGGTTTCCAGTCGTCCCAGGTCCATCCACGCGGAGCCGGCCCTTTCGGAGACGCCAATATTTTAGCAAGGGGTCGCAAAAACCGCAGGACCATTGGAAGGACAGAGGAAAGAGGTCTTCGGGGTTCCTCTTTGGCAAACACCCTGATGCCAAGCGCAAGCCTCCACAATGATGCCGGGTTCCCGGTGAGAGGCAGGTTGTCCCGGTTCCTTGCGGCCTGGAAGGGAATCTCGACCAACAGGTGGCTACTTCAGCTAATATCAGCCGGGCTGAGATTGGAATTCAGTTCGCCCCCTCGGGGGTGTTTCATTATAACATCCCAGAGGTCACCAGTCCAACAACAGGCGCTACAGTCGGAAGTAAGGTCGTGGCTGGAGAAGAGGGTCATTCAGGAAGTCCCCAGGGGTCAGGAAGGGGGGGGGGTTGTACCCCCCCCCCCCTCTTCCTGATTCGGAAGCCCGACTCCACCTTCCGTACGATCATTAATCTGAAGAGACTTAATCGCCATCTCGTGGAACGGTCCTTCAAGATGGAATCCATAAAGTCAGCTATTTGCCTGCTCTATCCAGATTGTTTCATGGTCGTCCTCGACTTGAGGGATGCGTATTATCATATCTCTATTTAGCCACCCCACCAGCAGTTCCTGAGGTTTGCTCTCTACATGCAGGACAGTTTGAGACACTTCCAATTTTCAGCGCTGCCGTTCGGGCTTTCAATGGCCCCAAGAGTCTTTACCAAAGTAGTGGCAGAGGTCATGGCACATATCAGGGAGCAGGAGGTTTTGATCATACCATACCTCGACGACTTCCTGCTGGTGGGCTGCTCAGCGGACCACTGTTCCCGCGTATTGTCCAGGGTCACTGTCATCCTCAACAACCTGGGATGGATGGTGAACTGGGAGAAATACAGGATCCAACCTGTGCAGCGTCAACTCTTCCTGGGCCTCATCCTGGATTACACCAGCCAATTGTGTTGTCTCCCTGCAAAAAAGGTCACCAGCTTGAGGTCCCTGATCTCTTCCATCCAGAACCATCCTCGCTTGACCTTACGCAAAGCTATGTCGGTGGTGGGATCTCTGACTGCCTGCATCCCGGGGGTGGTATGGGCCCAGTTCCATACCAGGATACTACAGGGGGAGGTACTCTGGTTTCAGCGTCAGTTCAGAAACTGTTTGGAGAGAAGAATGTCCCTGTCCCGAGACTCCTTGACCTCCCTGAGCTGGTGGCAGGACACCTCACATCTCCTACGAGGGGTCCCTTGGCGCTCCCACATCTCGGACAGTATAGTCACAGACGCCATTCATTGGGGGTGGGGGGCGCATCTTCGACATCACAGGATTCAGGGTTCCTGGGACACTCAGACAGTTTCCCGCTGCTCCAATTACAGGTAACTCATGGCGGTGCTAAAGGCATTGGAGGCGTTCTTGCCGTCCCTGCAAGGGCGCCAGGTGCGGATCCTCTCGGACAACAGGGTGACGGTGGCGTATATCAACCATCAGGGCGGTACCAGATCCCAGGCACTGCTGTCCCTGTCCCTCCGGTTCATTTCAACTGGCAGAACAGCATCTTTTGTCCCTCACAGCACTTCATATAAAGGGGGCAGAGAACAAGGAAGCGGACTTCCTGAGCAGACACCGCCTCAGCCAGGGAGAATGGTCCCTAGACCAGAGGATATTTCGTCACATCTGTCATCGCGACCAAAGCAAATCGGAAAGTGGACAGCTTCTGCTCCCTCAACCCCAGGGATCATCCAGTAGCAGTGGATGGCCTTCAGATTTCGTGGTCTCAGGGCCTCCTGTACGCATTTCCACCCCTAATACTACTACCCTCAGTGCTCTGGAAGATCAGGGAAGACCAGGCTACCATCATTCTCATTGCCCCTTTCTGGCCAAAACGGGCCTGGTTTTATTGGCTTCGGAATATGTCTCTGGACGATCCCTGGATTCTTCCAGACGACCAAAATCTCCTCAGCCAGGGACCAGTTCATCAACCCCCAGACCCGGCTCTCCATTTAACAGCCTGGCTTTTGAAAGGCGACTATTGAGTAACCGGGGGTTCTCACCAGGGCTGGTTAATACCCTTCTTAGCAGTATGAAACCGGTGACTACGGCCATCTATGGGCGGGTGTGGAAACGTTTTCTCCTCCAAACAGGCGCTCGGGCGGAAGACCCACCGCCCGTCCCTTCCATACTAGAAGTCCTCCAGAGGGGGGTGGAATTGGGTCTCCCCACCAGTACCCTCAAGGTGCAGGTTGGGGCCCTGGGGGCTTTGTTTAATCTCTGTCTTGCACAGGATAGATGGGTGGCTAGGTTTATTGGCTCCCGGGCTAGGGCAGGGCCAGCACGTACTCCTTGCGTTCCCCCGTGGGACCTGAACCTTGTCCTGGACACTCTCACGGGGCCGCCCTTCGGACCCTTGGGGGGAGGTCTCTCTGAAGTATTTAACCCTGAAGGTTTTTCTACTAGTTTCCCTCACGTCGGCTAGGCGGGTGAGCGACCTCCAGGTGTTATCGATAGTTCACCCCTACACCCAGGTCCTGGGGGATAGAGTGGTGTTGCGGACTGATCCAAGATATCTCCCCAAAGTAGCTAGTACATTCCATCGTACACAGGAGATTGTACTCCCGTCCTTTTGTGATCCCCCGCATAATGCAAAAGAGGCCAGGCTCCACACTCTGGACGTCAGGAGGGCCCTGGTCACTTACCTAGACAGGACTAGGGAATGGAGGAGGACTCAGTCACTGTTCATCACTTTCCAAGGGGCTTCTGAGGGCAGAGGGGCTACAAAATCCACCCTTGCCAGATGGATTAGGGATGCTATCACCCTTGTGTACTCGGCCAGTGGCACACCTCCTCCCGGGGGGGGGGGGGGGGTCAAGGCGCATTCCACGAGATCCGTCTCTACCTCTTGGGCTGAAAGGGCGGATGCCTCTATTGAACAGATCTGTCGGGTGGCTACTTGGTCGTCCCCTTCACTCCACTTTTCTTTCACCACTATAGGCTGGACTTAACCTCCACAACTGACCTGTCCTTTGGGAGACGGGTGTTACAGGCGTTGGTCCCTCCCTAAGGTGGTAGTTTCTCTATAAATCTCTCAGGTGGTGCTGTCATGGGCGATGAGGAAAAATCTTAGTTACTTACCGGTAACAGGATTTTCATGAGCCCATGACAGCACCCTTAGTTCCCCCCCCTATTCACTGGTTGTGGGCACCCTTCGGGGAGTGTTAGTGTTAATGGTGCGCACATTGTTCTTTTCTTTGGTGGTGGTACGATTAATCTTTTGTTGGGCGTGCCTCTCATGCTCTGTAACCAACTGAAGCGGTGTAGAGGTCCTGCCCTTTTATTTCAGTGGGTCGGTAAGTAACTAACTAAGATTTTTTCCAGCAGGACAATGCGCCATGCCACACAGCTAGGTCAATCAATGTGTGGATGAAGGACCACCACATCAAAACCCTGTCATGGCCAGCCCAATCTCCAGACCTGAACCCCATTGAAAACCTCTGGAATGTAATCAAGAGGAAGATGGATAGTCACAAGCCATCTAATAAAGAAGAACTGCTTACATTTTTACACCAGGAGTGACACCCGGTTACCCACAAGCAGTGTGAAAGACTGGTGGAAAGACACATGAAAGCTGTGATTAAAAATCATGGTTATTCCACAAAATAATGATTTCTAAACTCTTGCTGAGGTAAAACATTATTAGTATTGTTTCTAAATGAATATGAACTTGTTTTCTTTGCATTGTTTTGTTATTTTGACCATTTCTCATTTTCAGAAAATAAATACAAAATTTATTGCTCGGAAATTCGGAGATGTCAGTAGTTTATAGAATAAAAGAACCGTTTACATATTACTCAAATATACCTATAAAGAGAAAAATCAGAAAAACTGACAATTTTGCAGTGGTCTCTTCATGTTTGCCAGAGCTGTATTTTTTTTAATATACTTATCCTATCCTCACTATTCTGTTTTTTTCGATCTATTTATTTTTTTTCACTTCCTCTCTAATGACGCTCCGCCTATCAGGAACAGAGGCTGCAGTCACTGCTACAGCCTCTGCCACCTCTCAGAAACGAAGCGTCATTAGCGATGTTAGTTTCATGGGCTCGTTGTTGTGCGATGTGCATAGCGCACACTCTGTTGTCAGCTTAGGCTAGTTTCAGGGAGGGGGCAGAGGCTGTATCAGTAACTGCAGCCTCCGCTTATGATGACACTTTGAGTATCCCAGGATGCATTGTGATTTTCAAATAAAGCATCATTAGACGGGAAGTGGGGGGAAAAATAGAAAAGCAGTTAGAGCATCAAATAGAGACTTAGGAGGAAAATGACTGCCTTCAGATCTACCATTTACATTATTTATTCTTCTTGATTATGTACTCTGGTTGTGCACAGACCTTTTGTATGCTAGTCGTTTTCTGGTGTTTTCTTTTTTTTTGTGTGTGTGTGGAGCATTTGATATTTTTACTATACTGAAGCACCCCAAGCCTTCTTCACAATACAGTGCTTACCATACCACACAAATTTCTTTCAGTCATGACCTTTGGGGGAAACCTGAGGACTGGAGTTGGTAAATATTGGTATTAACAATTAGGCAGAGGCAGCATGTGGCCCAGATTACGCCTGTCTTCTGGTGGCCAATGGCCAGATAACTTTGTTTCTAAATTGCATGGCCAGTGGACCCCCTGGGTGGCAGCATTTTGGATGCATGCAGCTAGTCTCTCTGTGTGGTCTTATCCATATGAATGTTACCATCCATGAAAAATGGACCGATATCCCTCTCCCCCTTTTCAGGTGTCAACCTAGTTGCCTGCATTTTTTTTTACTTATCCATGTTTATCATTGAAATAGACACTGAGCCTTTTTTCGTCATTCACTATTACCAATTTCTAAGTTAAAAAGGGATGGCAGTGTGTACTACAATGTATGTGTTCCATCCACTGTATCCGATCTCCATAGACTTTATTGGCAGAGTGTGATCCACAAAACGGATGAAAATAGGATATGCTGGGACCCAATATTAAAACAAACTCTTCGGAGGGCATCTGTCTCCAGGTGTTTCCTGCCCATCTGAGATGTAGAAGGGAAGACTGATTCCAGCGATGTCACTCTCTGGGCTCCTTGCTTCAGTTTTTATATTGCTGCAGACCTACCAGTTCTCTGAATGCTGAGCTCTGTATAACCCCACTGCACCGCTGATTGGCAGCTTTACTGTGCATAGGTAGAAAGCTGCCAGTCCAGAGCTTATGACTATAGAGTGCTACATGGCGGCAGCTTTACTAGTCCTTAAAAAACACTGATGTTATCAAAACTCTAGTAAGTAACACTGCACTATTATCAGGATCTCTGCCCCTACATTATGCTGCTCTGAGATTAGGTGGCAAAAACATGCAGACAGATTCCGCTTAAGATGGGGCATGTAATAGATGTATGTGGAAAGTGGCTCACACAGTGGCACAAAGCAGCGGCCATTAGAGATTTCATAGGTAGTTTCTTCCAATAGTTAAACGGAGCTGACAGATATATGCTGCCTGAATCGCAGGCCTCTTGTATCACACATGGTATGATTTTCCCATGTATGTTTGATTCTAATACGCTGCAGCCTTTCAGACAAAACTTTTTTTCCTCTGAGGAGCTACAGCATTTCATAGTCTATCATACATGACGGACATCGTGCAGCCAGTGTCTGATTGCCCAGTGACCTGCTGTTGTGGCTTGTACTGGGCTCGGTGATTCACCTTCCAATAATGAAGGTGTTAAAAATGCAGGGATAAAGTAGGTACATTTCTCAAATATTGCTTCCATTCCCCAAAGAAGAGAGAAAGGAGAGCTTGTGTGACTAATCAGATGAAGATGTAGTGTTTGTGGGCTGTGGAGACCTTTTTAGCAATGGTGTGACCCTGGCTTGTATGCTGATGTGTAGTCGGATATTTCCACCACTTGTTCCATTAGATTAGTCACACACCAGGGTCTTGTGGATACAGAACTGACCCCTTCCCCGGCTGACAGGCTCCACACTCTTACTTGCTGTCTCTGTCAGCCTGCGTGACCTTGTTTGATTTATCGTGTCGTCTTGGATTTATATGGCGATCACAGCCTCACTTGACTAATTCTCCTGGCATCGGAGGGAACAGTTTAATGCTCGGGGATGTCTTCTTCATGGAAGCAATGTGACTACAAGGCCGGCATGCTGTCAGCTATAAAGGCGACCAGACAGGTGTTTCTTATAAATGTAACCCTTCCTATTCCAGGACCTGTAAATTGAGCTAGACACCTTACTGAAGTATCTTTCCCTTCAAAGCCATTACAGACATCCACTATATATTTTTTTCATTGGGTAAAAATTTGTAAAATAATATGTAATAATAATCTATTTTGTTATACAATGTTGCAGGGAAACTGTTATATTAATGTTGTTTTCAGTCTTGCCCCAAAAGTTGTCTCCATCACTTAAGAAATGTGATACAGGTAAAATATATCTTTGTACCGTGTTAGCCAGTAGAGATAAAAAATTGTTTAAACATTTTTAAATCGGTTCTTTTAAACAATTTTTAAGAAATGGGAACATTTGAGGACAGCTGCAGAAATTAAGTGGTTAATTGCATTTCTCCACTGTGACATCCACAGCACAAGTTGACATGCGGCAGATTTCCAGTCCGCAGCGCTGGTGAATTGCCGCTGCAGATATTCTCTGGCTTCTTCTAATCTCCCTCACCGGATTCTGTGCCTGGATAGCTCACTACCTGCACACACCCTAGAGGGCTTTTCCAGTTAATTAAAATGTAGCTAAATGATCTTTCCAGGACCTGGCCTTAGTGCAGTGGCTAGGAAAGGGCACCTGGGATTACAGAATTCTATATACTATTTAAAGCGCTCTTAGGTATTTTGACTGGAAAGCCTGTAACACTGTGTTTTCAATCAGACACTAAGACGCAGATGTGACCTCAGTCTTATTCCATCCAGTGGGAGCAAATGAAGGCTGATGTAAAACCTATGACCTGTTTTTGTCCAATTTTTCTATGTGTTTTTCTATTAAATTCAATGTAAAGTGAAGAAGTGGAAAAACCTGATTTTTGCCATATATTGAATTCCGCACACCCGCTGATGACAGAAGGCATGACTTTTTCTTTGAATCAGCTTTTTATTACTTTTATCATCTGTTCTCAAAGCAAAAATTGATGACAAAATGTATAATTACACTACTCACAAAGTTAGGAATATTTGGCTTTCGGGTGATATTTATGTAAAACCTAATAAGTTCACACTACAGTGATATTTTATCATCAATGTGAGGCATTGAAGTAAAAGCAGCAATGGGGATTTCCTCATCTCACACAATCTATTGAAACCAAAGCTAACAGTGGTGGGTATATCCCCCCAAATGTCAGTGTCTCAATAACCTGTCATGTGGCCTCAAGCATTGATTACAGCTTGTCAATGACATCTCATGCTGTTCACAGGTAGTTATTGTCTGCTGAGGCATGGCATCCCACTTTTTGAGTTACGAGCCTCTACACAGTGAATCAGCTGATCCCATAGGATTTCTAAGAGATTCCAATCTGGAGAATTACAGGCCGCTCCATTTGAGGTCCCCCAGGCTCCAACAGCCATTCCCTAATGATGCAACCTCGATGAGCTGGAGCATTGTCGTCCATGAAGATGACATTAGGCCTGTGTTGTCCATGCAGAGGCACAGTTCCTGGATTAATGATGTTAGAGTAGTAGGGTTGTCACTGTACTAGTCACAGTGTAGGGCAATTCTGCATTAACTACACACCTGCAGTCACGAGAAATCTGAAGACTCTGGACTGTAATATCTTGCTATACGGACAGATGAGTTTTCTGCATGAGTTACACAAACTGTCTGACAACTCTGAGCACAATTCAGAAAGCATTTTTAGAGCACAGCTTCAGACATGTCAGCTAAAGCCCTGCTAGATAAGAATACAACCCCACCATACATAATGGATGGCTTTGTGCTGACTCTCCCATACACATGCTTGGCGCAGCCAATTGCTCCTGTGTTCTCCATGAAAGGAGCCTGGCAGCGACTTATCTCTAAAAGGACTGATCGTCAAAAAAACGACATTTGTCAGGGAGAGTCAGGAGGCTCCCATAGATATGATCAGCCAACATTAGGTTAAAGGGAACCTGTCACCTAGAATATGCGTTCTGACCTATCAGCAGACACGTGTGCCCTAATTACACCTCCCTACCCATCCCTGTGCTGTAAAATTGTATAATATGAAAGTAATAAAACATGTTTTATTACCTTCATATTTCGTATGTAAATAGCAGGGAATATGGTCACAGGGGCGGCGCCTTGCCCTATGGACGTCTGCATATTTCCGTGGTATCATGCCCCTGTGGGCGTGATACCATGGAGCGACGTCCCCGTCGCTCATTCTATCCTGCGAGCATTGCAGCAGGCTTCTCTTCCGGGTTCTCCTTGTCAGTTTCAGACGCACACTGCGCGTCTGAAGCCGGCGATTGAACACCATCGCTTTTTTCTTCACCATGGAAGGGACTCTGCAATAATCCACCACTGTTGTCTTCTGTGGACGTCCAGGCCATTTTTTTTTTTTTGTGTTGCAGAATCTACCAAACTGTTGATTTTGCCTCTCCTATCACTTTTCCAGCTTAATGATGGTCTGTTTCTCTTCCTCTGACCGCATTTTGTGGGTTCACAGCAGCAGCTTCCAAGTACAAATGTCACACCTGTAATCGGCTTCAGACCTTTTACCTGCTTAACACTAGAAGTCCCAGAAATTTCGAGCCCCCCCCCCCCCTCCCCTGAAGAAAGAGGGTCAAATGACTCTTAGTCCAAACTGAATAGAACTAACTAGAAACTAAATGGCCAAGCTCAATGGAAAACAACAACCTCCTGTGGTGCAACAGTAATGGCCTTAATTACAGAAGAAAAGACGGTGATTATAGGATGTTAGCTAAAATCCTTCAGGTCATTCGACCCGTCTCTGGGTTCCAAAGGTAGAAATGTTAATTGACCCCTCTCTGGGACTTCTTGTGTTAACTGATGATAGAATAATGAGTGAATAGCCCATGCAGCCCATTAAAGTGCTCTTGAGATAATTGTCCGATTTACCTTTTGGTCCTTTGAAAAGCTGTAATTACTAAACCCTTACCTCAGTTAGGATGTGAATACCCCCAAATTAAGGCCATGTTCACAAGTTCAGCATTTGGTCAGTATTTTACCTCCGTATTTGTAAGCCAAAACCAGGAGAGGGTAATAGATACAGAAGTGGTGCTCGTGTTACTATTATACTTTCCTCTGATTGTTTCACTCCTGGTTTTGCTCACATAAACTGATGTAATATACTGAATGTGTTAATGTGGTCTGCACTTTAAGCTTTATTAATTATATAACTATCTTTATTATGTTTTGGTAAACCGCTAAAATGCCAAAATTTGTGTCATTGTCCAAATATTTCTGGACTTAAGTGTACATGTGGATTCAGAGGAGCTGACCCACTTGTGCTTAATCTGTTGGCTTTTCCTTGCAAAAGCTTCATGAATAAGTAGTTTGTAAACTTTCCTCTGTGGCATGAGGAAAAATTACACAATTTTTTATTTTTTTTGGTAGCGCTTTGTGAACGGGCTGTGAAAACCCAATTCACATGTACAGAATGTTTATGGCTTTTATGTGGATTTCCACTCTGAATCTGCATATGATGTACCAGTATAATGTCAGTGAGTGGTAATGTGAAAAAAGGCGATGAGATGGCACACATCTGTTTATAGATCCTGTAAAATTGTTAAACACCATGACACCAAACTTTCAGGTAATACCACGTACTTTAATTATTTATAATTTTCTTCATTATCTTACTAATTTTTGTAAAATAAATAGTGCACTTACAGTGCCTTGAAAAATAGTCATACTCCATGAACTTTTCCACATTTTTTCACATTACACCCCTAAACATATGTATTTTCTGGGGATTGTATGTGATATACTTAAACACAATAGCAAGTATAAAGCTACTTTCACACATCCGGTTTGAGCCGTGCGGCTCAATCCGGCTGTGAAACCTATGTAACGGATGCGGTGAAAACACCGCATCCTTTGCATAAGTTTTTACATGCGGCCGGTCCGTTTTTTTCCGGTTGCGGCACGCTACTGAGCATGCGCAGTGGAAAAAAACGCATGCGGCGGCCGGATGCGGGTTTTTCCGCATCCGGCATCCATAGGGATGCATTGAAAATGCGCCGCAGCGGCCGGATGCGGCGCGATGCGGTTTTTTTGCCGGAGCAAAAAACGTTGCAGGGAACGTTCTATCCGGCCGCCGCATCGGCTAAATCTGCCGCTTGCGGCAAAAACCGGACCGAACGCAAGCCCCTGCGGCACAATACAGCACTAATGTAAGTCTATGCAAAAAAAAAACGCAACCGGCGTTACAAAAGCCGGTTGCGTTTTTTCTGCAGAACGCCGTATTGTGCCGCAGAGCAAAAATCCGGATGTGTGAAAGTAGCCTAAGTGTAAAGGAATTGATAAAATATTTCTAATGATTTTAAAAATCTGAAAATTGTGACGTGCATTTGTATTCAGCCCCTTGAGTCAATACTTTGAAGGACCACATTACTCTGTAATTAGTGCTGCAAGACGTGTGGGGAATGTCTCTACTAGCTTTGCACATCTAGTGGCTGACATTTTTTGCCCATTCTTTTTTGCAAAATAGCTATAGCTCAGTGAGATTGGATGGAGGCGTCTGTGAAAAGCCATCTTGAAGACTTGCATATTCTCAGTGGGATTTAGGTCTGGACTCCAACTGGGCAACTCATACACATGAATATACTTTGATATAAAAAAATTCCTTTGTAACAGTTGGTAGTATGTCCAGGGTTGTTGTCCTACTTGAAGACGGACCTATACCCCAGTCTCGATTTACTAATATATATATATATATATATATAATATATATATATATAATATATATATATATATATATATATATATATATATTATAATTACAGTGTCTTGCGAAAGTATTCGGCCCCTTTGAATTTTTCAACGTTTTCCCACATTTCAGACTTCAAGCATAAAGATAAAAATATTAATGTAATGGTGAAGAAAACAAGTGGACACAATTGTGAAGTTGAACAAAATTTATTGCTTATTTTAAACTTTTATAAAAAATAATAAACTGAAAAATGGAGCGTGCAATATTATTCGGCCCCTTTAAGTTAATACTTTGTAGCGCCACCTTTTGCTGCAATTACAGCTGCAAGTCGCTTGGGGTATGTCTCTATCAGTTTTGTACTTCTAGAGACTGAAATTCTTGCCCATTCTTCCTTTGCAGCTGGAGCTTGAGTGAGGTTGGATTGAGACCGTTTGTGAACAGCAGTTTTCAGCTCTTTCCACAGATTCTCGATTGGATTCAGGTCTGGACTTTGACTTGGCCAGTCTAACACCTGGATGCGTTTATTTGTGAACCATTCCATTGTAGGTTTTGCTTTATGTTTGGGATCATTGTCCTGTTGAAAGACAAATCTCTGACCCAGTCTCAGGTCTTTTGCAGACTCCAACAGGTTTTCTTCAGGAATGGTCCTGTATTTGGCTGCATCCATCTTCTCATCATTTTTAACTATCTTCCCTGTCCCTGCTGAAGAAAACCAAGCCCAAACCATGATGCTACCACCATGTTTGACAGTGGGGATGGTGTGTTCAGTGTGATAAGCTATCTTGCTTTTATGCCAAACATATCGTTTGGCATTGTGCCCAAAAACCTTCTTCCACATATTTGGTGTGTCTCCCAGGTGGCTTGTGGCAAACGTTAAACAACACTTTTTATGGATATCTTTGAGAAATGGCTTTCTCCTCGCCACTCTTCCATAAAGGCCAGATTTGTGTTGTTGTCCTATGGACAGACTCTCCCACCTTAGCTATATATCTCTGCAGTTCATCCAGAGTGATCATGGGCCTCTTGGCTGCATCTCTGATCAGTCTTCTCTTTGTTTGAGATGAAAGTTTGGATGGACGGCCGGGTCTTGGTAGATTTGCAGTGGTATGATACTCCTTCCATTTCAAAATGATCGCTTGCACAGTGCTTCTTGGGATCTTTAAGGTTGTGGAAATCTTTTTGTAATCAAATCTGGCTTTAAACTTCTCAACAACAGTATCACGGACCTGCCTGTTGTGTTCCTTGGTCTTCATGATGCTATCTTTGCTTTAAACAGAACACTGAGCCTATCACAGAGCAGGTGCATTTATACGGAGACTTGATTACACACAGGTGGCTTATATTTATCATCATCAGTGATTTAGGACAACATTGGATCATTCAGAGATCCTCAAACTTCTGGAGTGAGTTTGCTGCGCTGAAAGTAAAGGAGCCGAATAATATTGCACGCCCCAATTTTCAGTTTTTTATTTTTTACAAAAGTTTAAAATAAGCAACACATTTCGTTGAACTTCAGAATTGTGTCCCACTTGTTGTTGAATCTTTATCATAACATTAAAAATGTTATCTTTATGTTTGAAGCCTGATATGTGGGAAAAGGTTGAAAAATTCAAAGGGGCTGAATACTTTTGCAAGGCACTGTATATTATATAATTATATTATATAATGCATATTATATGTATTATATTATATGTATTATATAATGTAATTTTTGAGTGGTTTAATTCCAGCCTTGCTGAAGCATCCCCAGATCATCATCGATCCTCCACCAAGGCCACAGTCTCTTGCACCAAATTTCACAGTGGGTGCAAGACACTGTAGCTTGTACGCCTCTCCAGGTCTCTGTCTAACCATTAGGCGACCAGGTGTTGGGCAAAGCTGAAAATTAAAATCATCACAGAAGATTACCTTATACCAGGAATTGGGCAAATTAAAATTTGCGAAGAACATATGAATCAAGCCGCATACAAGGTTATCCTGGTAAAATAGTTGCTTCCATATGCTCATGCAATGTTCCTCAACTCTGAAGACTGTTTTTTCCAGCAGGACAATGCGCCATGCCACACAGCTAGGTTAATCAATGTGTGGATGAAGGATCACCACTTCAAAACCCTGTCATGGACAGCCCAATCTCCAGACTTGAACCCCACTGAAAACCTCTGAATTGTTAAGAGGAAGATGGATAGTCACAAGCCATCAACCAAAGAAGAACTGCTTAAATTTTTGTGCCAAGAGTGGCATAAGGTCACTTAAAAACAGTGTGAAAGGCTGGTGGAAAGCATGCCAAGACATATGAAAGCTGTGATTAAAAATCATGGTTATTCCACAAAATATTGATTTCTGAACCCTTCCTGAGTTAAAACATTAGTACTGTTGTTTCTAAATGATTATAAACTTGTTTTCTTTGCATTATTTGAGGTCTGAAATTAATGCATTGTTTTGTTATTTTGACCATTTCTCATTTTCAGAAAATAAATACAACATTTTTTGCTTGGAAATTCGGAGACATGTTGTCAGTAATTTATAGAGTAAAAAAAACAATTTACATTTTACTCAAACATACCTATAAAGAGAAAAATCAGAAAAACTGAACATTTGGAAGTGGTCTCTTAATTTTTGCCAGAGCTGCATACATAAATTTTTTTTTTTTTTATTTTAGCCTCTTATAGGTTTTGCTCAGAGATTGACTTGTATTTAGCTCCATCCATCTTTCAAACTCTGACCAGTTTCCATGTCCCTGGTAAAGAAAAACATCTCTTACAGTATGATGCTGCCACCACCATGTTTGATGGTGGGGATGGTGATGTGCATAGTTAGTTTTTCGCCACAAATAGCGAATTGCATTTAGCCTAAAAAGTTCCACTTTGATCTCATCTGACCACATCACCTTCTTCCACATGCTTGATGTTTCCTCTTCATGGCTTTTTTGCATACTGCAACCAGGACTTATTACTTACTTTAAAAAATTGCTTTCTTGCCAAACTTCCATAAATGCCAGAATTGGGGAATATTAATCTAATAGTTCAACTAATAACCACCCACCTAAGCTGTGGATCTCTGCAGCTTCTCCAGAGTGACCATGAGCCTCTTGGCTGCTTCTCTAACTACTGCTCTCCTTGCTTGGGATGTTAAGGCCACTTTACACACAGAGATAAATCTTTGGCAGATCTGTGGTTGCAGTGAAATCATGGGCATATTGTTCCATTTGTACACAGCACAAACCTGGCACTTATTGTCCACAATTTCACTGCAACCACAGATTTATCTCTGTGTAAAGGGGCCTTTAGTTTAACCAGATTGCTATGTCTTGGTAGGTTTGCAGTTGGGCCATTTTTGGGTGATGGTTTGAACAGAGCTCCTCAAAGTGTGGACTATTTCTTTAAAACCTTGTTTAGATGTATTTTTGGAACCCAATCTTGCTTTACTCTTCTCCATTACTTTATCTCTGACGTTTCTGATATGTTCCTTGGTTATCATGATGCTGTTTGATCTCTAGTGTTCTCCAACAAACCTCTGAGGCCTTCACAGAACAGCTGTAATTATACTGCAAATGAAGTACACACAGGTGGACTCAATTTCCTAATTTGGTGACCTCTGGAGGCACTTTTTCACTCAAGATTTTATTTAGGGGTAACAGACTACCAGGGGCTGTATATACAAATGCACGTCACAAGTTTCAAAGTTTTATATTAATATATTTAGAAAACCATGTATCATTTCTTTTGTTTCACAAATACTTAGTGTTGGTATATCACATAAAATCCTAATAATATGCATTTACGTTTGTGGGTGTAACATGAAAAAATGAGGGGGGCCAGATGAATCTTGCCTGGTGTTTACAGACCTCAGCTATAACAGCCATTATTCCTTATATATCTGTCTTCCAGCTAAACTGCTTCCTGCTGACTGCGACGGCAGAAAAGACCCGGTAATTGTATTTTCTTTTTTTATGGATTTCTTCTTTATTTAGTTTCTATGAGAGCATATGTAGTTTTTTTTATCTATCTGCACATCTTTGCAAATTACTGCCTGTCCAAATCTAACCAGTGTAACAGTGATGCATTCACAATAAATTTTAATACCCGTACTTTATGCAAGTGTTTTGTGTACTGTGTTTATACTATGTAAATAGCATTATGGTGTTGTCGTCTTTTATGACAAAGCAGCCATTATCGATGAGGGTACAACTTCATTTTCCCTGAGCTTCTTGATGGAATATTCATACTATAGTTTAGTTTAACTTCACATCACCTATTGGTTAACTTTATTTTAGACCGATCTTTGTGCCAAAGTAATGACTTGTGTAGGTATATCTAAAACCATGCCACTCTCCAATTGGGCCACAAACCCTATTTATTATGTTCTAAACACCTAATATATAGGCTTAAAGGGAACCTCTCACCAGGTTTGGGACCTATAAGCTGCGGCCACCACCAGTGAGCTCTTTTATACAGCATTCTGTATAGAAGAGCCCAGGCTGCTGTGTAGACTGTAACAATCACTTTATAATACTCACCTAGGAGGTCGCTCTGGTGCAGACTGGTCAGATGGGTGGCGCTGTTCTCCAGGACCAGCGCCTCCTCCTTCGGCCATCTTGGTCCTCCTTCTTCTGAAGCCTGGGTGCATGACGCGTCCTACGTCATACACACAGGCTGGTATTGAGGTCCTGCGTAGGCGCACTACAATACTTTGATCTGCCATGAGCAGGGCAGATCAAAGTGCGCCTGCGCAGGACCTCAATGCCGGCAAGTGTGTATGACGTAGGACGTGTCATGCACCCAGACTTCAGAAGATGGAGGACGAAGATGGCCGAAAGAGGAGGCGCCGGAGAACGGAGACACCCATTCGTCCAGTCTGCACCGGAGCGACCTCCTAGGTGAGTATTATAAAGTGTTTACGTTCTACACAGCGGCCTGGGCTCTTATATACAGCATGTTAGAATGCTATATACAAGAGCTCACTGGTGGTGGCCACAGCTTATAGGCCCCAAATCGGGTGACAGGTTCCCTTTAAAGGGAATCTTTTAATAGGATCAACCATCCTAAGCCGTCTATATGGACTGAATAAAATGGTATGTTGGTATCTGTGATCCGATGTCTTATTCCCAAGAAATTATTTTTTCTTTATCGTTCCTTTGGGAGACCCAGACCATGGGTGTTTAGCTTCTGCCTCCGGAGGACACACAAAGTACTACACTTAAAAGTGCAGCTCCTCCCTCTGAGCTTATACACCCCCTGGTAGCCAGTCCTAGCCAGTTTATTGCTTTGTGTCAGGAGGCATACATCCACACACACACATGCATTCTCATCTGATTTGTTTGACTTTTGGAAAGAGTTTGAAGAAAAGCGGGTCCATGTCTGGACTCCCGGCATGTCCCTTCTCACTCCACTGTGTCGGCGGTGTTGTTAAGGTTGATTTACAAGGCTGTAGCCTTACATGCCGTGCTCCTTCACCATCCCTTCTGGGCTCTGGCTTGAAGTGGGAGCCAGCACGGTCTCCATGCCTGGCAGGAGTCCGGTCTCCATCCACAGCCCCTTGAGGATTCTGTTGGATCGGAGCACTCATCCCCAGGGACATGGCCCTGCGTCTCAGCAGCTAAGTACCTGAGACGTTTATGTTGGGGGTCCCGGTTCTTTATTGTAAGGGGAGAGGAGTATGCTGTATGTGATTCTTTTAACTTTTCCGGCGGGTTCTCTAGCTTTTGCCTGAGAACCGCAGCGATGGTGCCTGCTTGTCGGCCTTGCCGCTTAAATTTAGGCCCCGGCTTCACCGGAGGCCTAGTTTCATTTTCCTCACATGTCACTCATGCAGAGGGACAGGTTCGGCTCCTCCCGGCGGCCGTTCTACACAGGGGAGGGACACTCCCCACTGCTGGGGCGTCCCTCCTTCCCTGCAGGTCTCTATAGCCCTCCAGTTCCCGCTCTTTTATAGGAACGCCCCTAGTCCCACCCCATCTCTTCGCTCCGGTGGCCATTTCTCAGGCAGAGTTCACTCTGCTCTGGGACATCCTGCATTCTGCATCTCTGCTGAGGTGCTGCGCACTGGGGGACCAGGCTTCGGGATCTGGAGGGCACACAACACCGCGCTCAGCGGTCTGGTAAGCCACAGCCGGTCTCCGGTTGTGGACCTCTGTATATTCTCCCTGGGGTTCATTCTCTGCAAAGCCCCTACTCCAGCAGCATGTCTCACACAAGGAGCAAGGCTCCAAAGCTTTATTCTGCATGCACTGCATGTAAGCTCCTGCTGCCTGAGCCGAGCATTTATCCACACTGTGATGGTTGCTCTAACTTGGTGGTGCCACAGCCTGGAGTCTCACCCCCAGTGGTCTCTCAGGCTGCTGCTGCACCTGTGACTGAACCCCCGGCCTGGGTAGAGTCCTTTTCTAGGTCCATATCCCAGTCATTTGCTGAGTCCATGGGACTTTTGTCCAGGACTTGATGAATATGCATCAGCCTCCCTCACAGGGTGCCTCTAATACTCTTGACAGAGGACTCCTATCCTCTGACCTCCGTCCATCGGAGCTCACGGAGGATTCATCATCTGATCCCAGACCCCATCCTTCTAAGAGAAGGCGCAGGGTTTCCCCCCCCTCCCCATCCCACGGCTCTGTCTCAAGAGCTGACTCTCAAGATGAGGAGGATGCCCTCACTGGGGGCTCGGAGGCTATGTATCCCATCGATTTCTCTGAGGGTGACTCAGATCTTAGTGATTTGATTGCTTCTATTAATTCTGTGCTGGATCTCAATCCGCCAGTGTCAGAGGAGCAACTCTCTTTGGCAGAAAAACATCAGTTTACCTCGCCTAAGAGAGTGAAGAGTGTTCTTTAACCACTCCAGTTTTCAGACCGCTGTGACCAAACCCAGGGCCTGCCCTGACAAACGCTTTCCAAAGCGTGGTTCTGATGACCGGTTTCCATTCCACCTGAGGTGGTCAAGGAGTGGTCTCACTCCCCAAAGGTAGACCCTCCGGCGTCTAGGCTATCAGCCCGGACTGTTGTGTCGGTGGCTGACGGCACCTCACTTAAGGATTCCACTGACCGTCAGATTGACCTTCTGGCCAAATCTGTGTATGAAGCTGCGGGGGCCGCGTTTTCCCCGACTTTTGCAGCAGTGTGGGCTCTCAAAGCCATCTCTGCTTCTCTAGAGGAGATGCATTCCCTCACCAAGGAATCTATGCCTGAGATGGTTACCTTAACTGCTCAGGCTTCAGCTTTTTCATCTTATGCCATGTCTGCCATGCTAGAGGCTGCTCACCACACTGCGGTGGCTTCAGCTAATCCCCTTTTGCTGGTTCACGGCTGTTTGGTGAACAGCTGGATGAAATCATTAAAGAAGCTACTGGCGGGAAGAGTACTTCCATGCCACAAACCAAGACCTGGAAACCCGCCCAGGGTAGGAATCAATCGAGGTTTCGTTCCTTTCGTTCCTCCAACTGGTCATCCTCTAAGCCTTCCCCCTCGTCCGCTAACTCAGCCAAGGATCAGAAATCCAACTGGCGCCCAAAAGCGCGTCCGCAGAAGACCGCAGGAGGTTCTGCCACTAAGGCAGCTTCCTCATGACTCTCTGCCCGCTCCAGCCACGTCCTTAGTCGGTGGCAGGCTCTCCCACTTTGGCGACGCTTGGTTAAAGCAAGTCTCCGATCAGTGGGTGAGAGACTTCATATCTCACGGCTACAGGATAGAATTCTCTTCCAGCCCTCCAAACAGATTTTTTCTCTCAACTCCCCCCTGCTCCAAGGCCGCCGCCTTCTCGCAGGCCGTGGCGTCCTTGCAGGCAAACGGAGTGATTGTCCCAGTTCCCGCTCAGGAACGGTTCAGAGGTTTTTACTCAAATCTCTTCCTAGTTCCAAAAAAGGACAGTACCTTCCGGCCCATCCTGGATCTCAAGCTTCTCAACAAGCATGTCCGGGTGCGGCATTTTCGCATGGAGTCTCTGCGATCAGTCATTGCCTCTATGACCCAAGGGGAGTTCCTGGCGTCCATCGACATCAGAGATGCCTATCTACATGTGCCAATCGCAGTGTCACATCAGCGTTGGTTACGTTTTGCGATAGGAGAGGATCATTTCCAATTCGTGGCTCTCCCCTTCGGGTTAGCCACGGCCCCTCGGGTATTCACAAAGGTCATGGCGGCAGTGATTGCGGTCCTGCACCTCCAGGAGTTAGCAGTGCTTCCTTATCTGGACGACCTTCTGGTCAAGGGTACATCCAGCGCAGACTGTCAGCGGAGTGTTTCGCTCACTCTCGCCACCCTAGCCCAATTCGGGTGGATTGTCAATCTTCCCAAATCCACTCTGACTCCGACCCAGAGTCTCACGTACCTAGGGATGCAGTTCGAGACTTTGCCGGCACTTGTGAAGTTGCCCTTAATCAAAGAGCAGTCTCTCCGGCTAGCGGTGCGCTCTCTCCTGAGGCCTCGCCGTTATTCCCTCAGGCGCCTGATGCAGGTGCTGGGTCAAATGGTGGCCTCCATGGAGGCGGTTCCCTTTGCCCAGTTCCATCTGCGTCCTCTGCAGCTGGACATTCTCCGCTGTTGGGACAAGCGGCCTTCCTCCTTGCAGAGGTTAGTGGCTCTGTCGCCACGGACCAGGAGCTCTCTTCAGTGGTGGCTTCGACCCCTCTCCCTGTCCCAAGGGCGCTCCTTCCTGACTCCGTCCTGGGTGATTCTCACCACGGATGCCAGCCTATCCGGCTGGGGAGCGGTACATCTCCACCACAGAGCACAGGGCACTTGGACTCCGTCCGAGTCAGCCCTTTCAATCAATGTGCTGGAAACCAGAGCTGTGCTTCTAGCTCTCCTAGCCTTTCACCACCTGTTGGCGGGCAGACACATTCGAGTCCAGTCAGACAATGCGACAGCGGTTGCCCACATCAATCACCAAGGCGGGACACGCAGCCGCCTGGAAATGTTGGAGGTCCAACGCATTCTTCAATGGGCGGAGGACTCCCAAGTCCACCATATCCGCAGTCCACATCCCTGTCGTAGAAAACTGGGAGGCAGATTCTCTCAGCCATCAATCCGTGGACGTTGGCGAGTGGTCCCTGCACCCGGCAGTGTTTCAGTCAATCTGCCGCAAGTGGGGCACTCCGGACGTGGACCTAATGGCATCCCGTCACAACAACAAGGTTCCGGTTTACGTGGCTCGCTCCCACGATCCTCAGGCCTTCGCCGCGGACGCTCTGGTTCAAGACTGGTCCCAGTTTCGTCTGTCCTACGTGTTTCCCCCTCTAGCTCTCTTGCCCAGAGTCCTGCGCAAGATCAGAATGGAGGGCCGTCGAGTCATCCTCATTGCACCGGACTGGCCCAGGCGAGCTTGGTATCCGGACCTGCTCCAACTGTCCGTGGAGATGCCGTGGCATCTTCCGGACCGTCCAGACCTGCTCTCGCAAGGTCCGTTTTTCCGCCCGAATTCTGCGGCACTCAAATTGACGGCGTGGCTCTTGAGTCCTGGATTTTGACGGCTTCTGGTATTCCTCCTGAAGTCATCTCCACTATGACTCGGGCCCTTAAGTCTTCCTCCGTCAAGATCTATCACAGGACTTGGAAAATTTTCCTGTCCTGGTGTCGCTCTTCCGGCCATTCTCCTTGGCTATTCTCGTTGCCGACCCTTCTGTCTTTTTTACAGTCCGGTCTGCAGCTAGGACTGTCCCTCAACTCTCTCAAGGGACAAGTCTCAGCTCTATCAGTGCTGTTCCAGCGGCGTCTCGCCCGGCTGGCTCAGGTCCGCACCTTCATGCAAGGTGCGTCTCACATCATTCCGCCTTATCGGCGGCCCTTGGATGCCTGGGACCTTAACTTGGTCCTCACGGTATTGCAGAAACCCCCTTTCGAGCCCCTTAGGGAGGTTTCTTTGTATCGTCTTTCTCAAAAGGTGGCCTTTCTAGTTGCCATAACTTCTCTCAGGAGAGTCTCTGATTTGGCTGCGCTCACCTCGGAGTCACCTTTTTTGGTTTTTCACCAAGACAAGGTAGTTCTCCGTCCGACCCCGGACTTTCTTCCTAAGGTGGTCTCTCCCTTCCACCTTAACCAGGATATTTCCTTGCCTTCCTTCTGTCCGGCCCCTGTTCATCGCTTTGAGAAAGCACTGCATACTCTAGATCTGGTGCGTGCTCTCCGGATTTATGTGTCTTGCACCGCTGCGCTTAGGCGGTGCACCTCTCTTTTTGTGCTAACCACAGGGCGGCGCAAGGGTCTCTCTGCTTCTAAGCCGACCCTGGCCCGTTGGATTAGATCGACCATTTCGGACGCCTACCAGAGTACTCAGGTGCCTCCCCCGCCGGGGATCAAAGCACACTCGACCAGAGCTGTCGGTGCCTCTTGGGCTTTTAGGCACCAGGCTACGGCTCAACAAGTCTGTCAGGCTGCCACTTGGACTAGCCTGCATACCTTTTCGAAGCACTACCAAGTGCATGCTCATGCTTCGGCAGATGCGAGCTTGGGCAGACGCATCCTTCAGGCGGCTGTCGCCCACTTGTGAAGTTAGGCTCTGCCTACTTCTTAGTTTTTCTGTTTATTCCCACCCAGGGACAGCTTTGGAACGTCCCATGGTCTGGGTCTCCCAAAGGAACGATAAAGAAAAAGAGAATTTTGTTTACTTACCGTAAATTCTTTTTCTTATAGTTCCGTATTGGGAGACCCAGCTCCCTCCCTGTTGCCTGTTGGCAATTTTCTTGTTCCGTGTGTTATCACCGGCTGTTGTCGTGGACAGAGTCTCCGGTTGTTCCGGTTCTTACTCGGTTCTACTTGTGGGTGGCTATTCTCCTTCAGCTTTTGCACTAAACTGGCTAGGACTGGCTACCAGGGGGTGTATAAGCTCAGAGGGAGGAGCTGTACTTGTAAGTGTAGTACTTTGTGTGTCCTCCGGAGGCAGAAGCTAAACACCCATGGTCTGGGTCTCCCAATACGGAACTATAAGAAAAAGGAATTTATGGTAAGTAACAAAATTCTCTTTTTTGCGTTAATGAGCCGTTCTTGGCTATGGGGAGGACGCTGCCTGGAAGATAACTCTACCTCCACAGCTTGTTTTATATAGAGGGGGTGTTACCAGTGTGATGGCCGCTCTCTGCAGAGCTGTGTGTGATTATAACTGACACATCTGCAGGTTCCTCTTGGCTTCACCCTACATCTCACAGGCAGACAGGGTGTAAAGATTGTTTCAAAACAGCAGAGCTGTGAGAGCTGCAGTAAATGTTTGTATGTAGACTTGGTTCTACTGTTCTGTGTTAGTTACAAGTCTTACACTGGTAAAAATAAGCTTTGGAGGCAGATCCTCATGCAGACCAGTGTCCTGCCCAAAGCTTAGGACAGCTTATCTCTATATACCAAAAACCTGGATTTCTCTGGAATAAGACATTGGATGACCTATATCAAGGTACCATTTTATTCAGCTTTCGATGACCTGCATGCTCATATAGACTGCTTAGGAAGGTTGATCCTACCAACAGATTCCCTTTAAATCTAGATGTTACATTATTTGGCACGTTTTAGGCTACATTTGAGCCCCAATAAGTGAAATCTGGCCAGTTATCTGAACACTATTCCTATGTAATTATTCAGTTTCAAAGAAACCCAAGAATAGAACTGATAGATTTCATACAGGGCACATATTCTATGGTGATCTGTCGTCAGTAGTCTAGTGAGGGGTCTTGCACCTAATTCTGATGTTTGTCAAAACCAGCAGCAGAAGACAGAAAAAAATAACCATATGGATTATGTAAAAAAAAAATGATTTATAATGCAGCATCTATCAATGTCTGTCATTGCCAGATTACACTGTCATATTATTGTTGAGTTTCATCTAATTATATAATTTCTCCATAGTTGTTTCCTGTTTATTAAAGTTAATTCTTTATTCTATTTATCTATTCTTTTCTACAGTTTTGCAAAGCCAAGCAAAGGGAAATTACTCTCCAAATCTTGTCAGAATTGTATGATTTTTTGTCCTTAGAGGCTGGTATGTATTTATTGTTCCTTTGTTCAAAAGAACCTTTTTATGATGTGCCATAGCATTGCAATAACGTTCTGCTACAGATCTAGATTGCCTACTGCTTAGTCTTGTCAGTAAGTGCTACTTAACGAGCAGCTACACCCCGAGGCCCCTGCCAAATCCTAAATGGTGTATTCAGCATTGTACATATAGAGTTTACAATAAATGATAAAAAGTTGTGTAAGTTTACAATTACTGCCCATACAAGTTAGGTAAATCTTGGCTGTACCTTCAGATTCTAGTGAAAGAGCCCAACCATCTTGTCGTTACAATGATCACAAGACAACCACTCCTGTATAGTTGCGTGCCCCCGTACCTTAACCACAGTAGAAAAAAAATATTATTGCCAAATTTCACTTTTTTTTTTGTCAGTTGCTTCATTTTCCAAAATAAATGTTGGGAGCCCAAGATCAGTGTTTGCAGCATTTTGGACGTCAGCTGCATCCAAAACTCGTACCGTTCAACCACAGTGGATGGGATTTCTAGAAATCCTGTGCCCACTGTGCTTGTGTTTTCCGCAGCAAGCACTGACTTGTGGAGCGTCTTTCCAGACCGCAGCATATCAATTGTTTGCTGCGGAATCGCGTGTGTCCTCTGAAGGGAGAACACAATTGAGAGACCGCACCGCACTGAACCCTGATCGTGGGTGCGAGCAGCTGCAGTCTCCTGCGGAGGAGATTCGTGTTCCCGCAGGTCAGGACCCGCTACGTCCAGGATGCAGTGAGTCCTGATCGTTGGCACATACCCTAAGAAGCCATCAAAATGTAAGTGTACCCCAAAATGCTGTAAATAAAAACTTCACCTGAGGGTGCACAAAAACAAACTCTTAAATACCTCCATCAGTGGAAAATAAAAAAGTTCTGGGTCTCAGAAACTTCAACAAAATTATGTTGAATATCAAAGTGAATCCTAACCCAAGAAATAATGAGCCTAATGCCAGGTTCACAAAACAATATAAAAAAATCAGTCCGATTTGTCATCCAGAAATGTCAGACGATTTTTATTTTCCTCATTTGTCATTCATGTGCAGTCAGTTTTTTTCACAGTAGCAGGTATTATTAATTTACAGGACCACTTCTAGTTTCCTATGCAACAGAATTGTAATATATCTGTAAAAAAAATATTTTCTGTCACTTATAGACTTGAATGAGATTCTAAATCATATTGAAGAAAATTGCGCTAAAGACATAAAATATAGATTTTTTTAAAATTTATTTAATTATAAATCTTAAAATGGATGACCAGAACTACAGCGGAGAATTAGAAAAAGAAAATACACAGCACAATATATCGGGTAAATATATAAACATATGTAAAATCACTGGTAAATAAATTCAGTACATCAATTAATAAGGACAAAAAGAGAAATATAAACAAAAATTAGTAAGATAACCTGTAACGAAGTAAATCACTGAGCTGAAATAAAATGAAGGTTTTTTCAATCAGACTCATGTGGCACACATCAAAAAACCAGTATAAAGGTCATAATAGACAATAGTTGAAAGTAATGATAGATGTTAATGTCACATGAAGAGTAAAGGGGTAAACCTAGGCATCGCAAGGAAAAAAAATGCGCAGCATAAATATGTTCACAAGGAGCTGAACAATAATGGTACAATCAGCCTAATAGCCGGAGTACAAAAATACTGCACACTATTCCCATAAGATCCACCAGGAATAAGATGTATAAGTATCTACTGCCAAAAAGACAAATAGGTCAGTGATTAATACCAGATAATGCAGTGCAAACAAGTTCAGCTCACCGTGAGGCCGGTGTCCCATCTGCGATTACTCTGCTCACAGGAGCGGGTCGGTTGCATGCATCTCTATGCAGCCAACCCGCTCCTGTGAGCAGCGTGTGAGTCTGTGACGGGTGATGCACCGTGAAACTCGTGCGAGATATAAGCGCGGTAATCGCAAGTGGGACACCGGTTTAATGCTCAGTCTCAAACACCCTCTGGAGCCCAGACAAGGCGCTGCCACACCTCAGGCAAAATCCAAGTGAAAGGTCCAGCTTCACAGAAAGATGCGTTAGGCTAAGTTCACACACTGCGTTTTTTTGATGCTGCATTTTTGTGCGTTTTTTGAGGCAAAAAGACACACAAAAACGCACTCGTGGCAAAAAAAATGCGGCAAAAAATGCATGCGGTTTTGCCGCGTTTTTGTGCGTTTTTTGCTGCGTTTTGCTGCGTTTTTGCTCACTGCGTTTTTATGCGTTTATCAGTGAACAATGCCATTAAAGATTGTTGAAAAAAAAAAAAAAAAAAGGTCTGATGCCATTTCCTTCTTCAATATGTTCTTCATTCTCCACTAGTGTATGCAGGAGAGCAGACAGCTGCAGAACTACAAGGCTCAGCATGCTCCATTCAGGACTGTATGCTGGAGGTAGAGGCAGGGGTAGCAGAACTACAAGGCTCAGCATACTCCATCCACTAGTGTATGCAGGAGAGCAGACAGCAGCTGCAGAACTACAAGGCTAAGCATCCTCCATCCAGGACTGTATGCAGTTTTTTGCCCCCCCAAAAAATGACGTGGGCTTCGCCATATTTTTGTATGCTAGCCTGCTATCCAGATACAGCAGGCAGGTACGGGCTGCACCCAACCCCCAGCTGCCTATTTGTACCCGGCTGGGAACCAAAAATATAGGGAAACCCTTTTTTTAAATTATTTCATGAATTTCGAGTCCAGCCAGGTACAACTAAGCAGCTGGGGATTGGAATCCGCAGTGCAGGGTGCCTTAGCTTTCTGGGCACCCTTGCTGCGAATTGCAGTCCGCAGCCACCCCAGACAATGACGCTTTCATAGAAGCTCCATCTTCTGGCGCTGTATCCAACTCTTTCAGCTGCCCTGATGCCGGGTGGCTCGCTGGGTAATAATGGGGTTAGGGCTAGCTGTATATTATCAGCTGGCCCTAAGCCCGAAATTCATGGTGTCACAACAATATTTAGACATGGCCACCATGAATTTCCAGAAAAGATTAAAAAAAAACACAACACACAGAAAAATATTTTTATTAGAAATAAAACACAACACAATTAGTGACTCCATCTTTATTGAAATAAAGAACCCCCCTCCGCAGTAATCCTTGGTCAAGGGTCCCGCGCCGTCCAATCCGGATCCAATATCATCTGATCGGTTTGCTGGAAGGCATACCGATCAGATGATGTGTCAGGTTCAAGGTCCTGAATCACATGACACAGCAGCTGATTGTATAAAAGCTGTTTATACAATCAGCTAATGCATCAGTGCAAAAAAATTAAAAATACACACGTCCGTGCTGACTCCTGTCCGATCGCTGCAGGAGCCGCCGGTAATCAGTGAAACGGTCTCCTGACAACATCAGCTGATAGCCAGCCGGGCGGTAAAAAGCCGGCGTCACCGCGAGACTTACGATCAGCTGATGCGTCAGGTGCCGCATCAGGTGACCGCATCAGGTGATCACCGCCAGGTCCTGCAGCCATTGCAGCCGGAGCGGCGGTACCAGGAGAGGAGCTGGGAGTGGACATGGCACAGGGAGTCTGTAGACCGGTGAGTATGACTTTTTTTTCTACTGTTCACATTTGATTTCGCAGCTGCTTCCACCTACCGCTCGGCAATGGCGTCGCACTGGAGCAGACATGCCGCCCTACGGAAGGTGGAAGCAGCGGTGGCGGTAACGGGAGGATTCACGCTTCTGTGTTTACTGACAGAAGGAATCCTCTTCCTTTACATGTCACTTTACTACCCACCCCTTGAGCTCAATGGGTGGAAAATGCAGTGAAAAACTCAAAAATAATTGACATTCTGCGTTTTTGTGGGCACCACAAAAAACGCAGCTAAAAAAAACGCTGTGTGCAGACAGCAAAAATGAAAACTCATAGACTTTGCTGGGAAGCAAAGTCATGCAGTTTAAAATGCACCTGAAAAACGTGCGAAAACGCCGCGAAAAACACACTGTGTGAACTTAAGCGGGCTTTACACTCTACGATTTCGCTACAGCGATCTCGTTGGGGTCACGGATTTTGTGACGCACATCCGGCCGCTGTAGCGATGTCGTAGCGTGTGACTTCTAGGAGCGTTTTAGATCGTTGCAAAAACGTCCAAAATCGCTCCTCGCTGACATGGGGGTCCGCTGCCAGTTATCGCTGCTGTCGCTGGGGTGAAGTTGACCCTCGTCCCTGCGGCAGCACGCATCGCTACGTGTGACGCCGCAGGAACGAGGATCATCTCCTTACCTGCCTCCGGCCACAATGTGGAAAGAAGGAGGTGGGCGGGATGTTATGTCCCGCTCATCTCCGCCCCTCCGCTTTCATTGGGCGGCCGATTTGTGACGTCGCTGTGACGCCGAACGGACCGCCCCCTTAGAAAGGAGGCGGTTCGCCGGTCACAGCGATGTCAAAGGGCAGGTAAGTACGTGTGACGGGGTGTGCGATTTTGTGCGCGACCGGCAGCGATATGCCCGTTGCGCACAAACGATGGGGGTGGGTCTCATGCTAGCGATATCGGGCCGGATATCGCAGCATGTAAAGCCACCCTTACCCTTAATCTCTTTTTCTTTTTATTTTCCTTTGGCAAATACAGTTTATTAAAATGATGGTATTGATATAGTATACATTAATGATGAACAAATGATCTAACTATTTGTTTGTGATTTTTACCAATTTTTTGGATCAAATAGGTATAATAAACTAGTGGAACCATTATTATGAATATTTTGCTAATAAAATCTGTTATAAATTTTATATCCCCTGGTTATTATACAAGTTAATTTTATCTGTTCATATAAAAAACAATAATATAAATAAATAAAAAAATGTAATAATAACTATTTCAATTCATACTGTTGCACTATAATGGATAAAAAAAAAAGTTAAATGAATGTGACACACTGATTTTATGTTTAGGTGCAAGTCAGTGTTATGTAATTAACTAACTCTGTTGAACCTGTTATAACAGTATATATATATGGTCTTTGAATATTTACAGACATCATGATTAAGAGTGCGGTGTCATTTGAAACGCGTCAGTTATGTGATCATCTTGACTGCCATGTGCTGTTATACTTGTGCCAAAGGAAAAGAAAAAGAGATTAACACGTCTTTCTGTGAAGCTGGACTTCTTTCACTTGAATGCAGTGCTGTGCCCTCCACTCCCGACGCGTGTTTCGACATGCCATCTTTTTCTCTCCCTTGGAAAAAGACGGCATGTCTAAACGCACGCTATCTTTTCGGCAGTACATACTTAGATCTTATCCCTGATGGATTCTGAGGGAATAGTGTGCAGTATTTTTGTACTCAAGTTATTAGATTGATTGTACCATTATTGTTCAGGTCCTTGTGAACATATTTATGCTGTACATGTTTTTTCCATGCGATGCTTAGGTTTAAGTCTTTACTCATGTGATATTAACATCCCAGTATTTATCATTACTTTCAACTATTGTCTATTATAAGCCTTATACTGTTTTTTTGATGTGTGTCACATGAGTACTGGTTGAAAAACCTCCATCTTATTTCAACTCAGTGATATACTTCATTACAGGCTTACTAATTTCTGTTTATATTTCCACCTTTTTGCCCTTATTAATTGATATATTGAATTTACGTATCTATATACTTACTCGACATAATATGCTGTGTATTCTCCTTTTCTAAATCTCCACTGTAGTTCTGGTCATCCATTTTAAAATTTTTATATATACGTGCGTGCGTGTGTGTGTGTGTGTGTGTATAATATGTCAGAGTGTATGTATGTATGTATGTATGTATGTATATATGTGTGTGTATATATATATATATATATATATATATATATATATATATATATATATATATATATATATATATATATAATAAAAAATTTATTTTTTTTTATTCACATGTCTGTAGTGCAATTTTCTTCAATATGGTTTAGTATAGCTTGCGCTGATGCGTGGTCCTATTTCAATATATGGCAAAATGCCATTAAATAAATTATTTTATTAGGGAGCAATTTTTTGATGTATTGACTGAGATTCTGTCAATGAAAAAAATTGGTCGTCAGCAGTGCCTCATTGAATAACATGGGTCAGTATGCTAGCCGATAAATCAGATAGCACTCATCTGATTTATACGGAGGTCTAAACGTGCCCTAAGAGAAAAGAGTTGGCAGCAATGGACCAGGAGAACAGGAGCCAATCTTCCTTACTCACATTCCACAACCTGACAAAAAATGTTTGTGGAACATGCATTGGGTGAGATTGGTATCCGTAGTGAATAGAGACAGATACCAGGGGGCTGACAGCTAGGAATAGCTTGGAGAAGGGGGCCATACCCCTACCACACCCGTTACCGGACTATATTAGGACACATATCAGGGGTCTGGCAGCTAAGAACAGCCTGGAGCAGGGGGCCTATTTTCGGGCTGAATAGAGACAGATATGAGGGGGCTGGCAGCTAGGACAGCCTAGAGAAGTCAGCCATGTTCTTGCCTGCCCCCTATTACCTGACTGAATAGGGACAGATAACAGGGGGCTGGCAACTGGGAACGGCCTAGAGCAGGTGGCCGTGCCACCTTTTACCGGACTGAATAGAGACAGATATCAGGGGGCTGACAGCTACAACTACCTGGAGCAGGTGGCCATGTCCCCGCCATGTCCTCTATTACTGGACTGAATAAGGACAGCTATCAGGGGGCTGGCAGATAGAACAAGAAGGTGGCCATGTCTCTGCGCCCAACCCCCATTACCTGACTGAATAGACAGATAACTGGGCTGGGAGCTAGAAAGAGCCTGGAGTAGGTGGCCATGCCCATTATTACCAGACTGAATAGACAGATATCGGGGGTTAGCAGCTAGGAACAGCCTTGAGCAAGTTAGTCACTAATTTAACATTGATTGCCTATCCTTAGGATAGTTCATCAATGGCTGAATAGCTGGGATTTGACACCTGACAACTCTGACAATCAGTTGTTCAATGTTCTGGCAGCAGCAGGTGGCTGAAAATGCTCAGTTCCCGAGCTGCTCCATCTACTGATAGTAACTGTGAATGGGTACTACATATCCCCCTCCCATTCAAATCAATAGGAGGCAGATGTGCAGTATCCGGCCACCGCTGCTTCTATCAGAAGATGGGGCAGCTCTGGAATGGGCGTTTACACCCGTCTGCCGCACTGAGAACAGCTGATCGCATCCCCACCGATCAAACATTGATGACCTAGCCGAAGTATAGGCCATCAATGTTAAAGTAATGGACAACTTCTTTAACATTATAGGAAGGATAGTAGATAATTTGGTATAAGAATCTAATCTAGCCTCCTGGCCTTAATCTTGTGAAGTATAGCGTATACGGTACTTTGTCTTCAGTGTTATTTTTAGTCTTAAATTTTAGGGGTACCTTTCAATCATTTTAGGTAAACTTTTTTTCCCTCATTTCTTATTTTAGGCCATTTTGAGTGTGATAACCCATCCGGGCTGAGCAGTAAGTGTGTTCCAATCAACAGAGCAAAGGAGCATGTGATGGTAAGTGGCTTTACAGGCTGGAGTCGCATTACTTTAATCCCTGGATCCTCAAGGCCGTTCCTGGTTTTGTCTTCTATATCCTAGAATGTTAGTGGCCACGCTGCAGACAAGTTTGACACTGCCCTAGAGTGGATGCTCAGTAATGACAAACATCTTGGCATATGGTAAGTGGAAGTGAATACTAAACCCTCAGTGTTAGACCCCTTTCACCTGATGCCTCACATTAGGACAAGAAAATCTCACAGAAAAAGATACAACTTTATCAACACCAGACCAGATTAGCAATGCACTAGCAGGATGCAACAGACCCCATGATAAGGTGGGGGCAGCACAGGGGCAAAATACTGATGAAACAGGCACTCACAGAAATGCCAGATCATGGAGGAGATGGCTGTTGGTATTTGACATGCACAGATAGGGCTTGCATAGGACATCAGTCACACAGGTACATGTGATGCACAGTGTCAGGCTTACAGCCTATTGATGATGTCCATACTATTAGATCAGGCGGGCTGCCTGGCACTATATAAGTGCACCCCACAGGACAGACATCCATTGGGCCTGGCTTCAGCCTGCATAAGAACTCCTTTCATGTGGCCATATTTAAATCAGTATGTTGCATAGTCATTTATATGCCAAATCAGGACTGAAACAAGCAGAAAACTGTAATTAGATTCTCCCCTGTGTTCTAGACCCACTCCTGGTTTTGGGGTACAAACACTGACCACAATACTACCATGTGAAAGAGGCCTTCAAGATGCCCATAGTCACATCACCGGTCAGTGTAAGGCTACTTTCACACATCAGGTTTTTCCCATCAGGCACAATCTGGAAAAAAATGGTTAAAGCTGATCCGGTACCGCATCCGTTTTATCCCCATTGATTTGTATTGTCGCCGTATTGTGCCTGATGACCTTGCGTTGCATCCGGCTTTTTCCGGATGCGGCTTAATTAATGAATGCGGTGGCCGCATGGAACGTTTCATGCAACGTTTTTTGTCTCATAAAAAAAACCGCACAGCGCCGCACATGGTGCATAATGAAAGTCTATGCACGGCGAATCCGGTGGCATGCATCAAATGCCGGAAGCATATTCCGGATTCGGTTTTTACTTCTGAGCATGCCCAGAAGTGATGCTCTGAGAAAATCGGTGCGTGTGGATTGTGATAAAACATTGTATTCCACTCGGACCAATTCTAGCCTGTGTCTGCACACATGAGCGATTATTTTCTCAGTCCTAATCAGACAGAGAAAACAATCGCAGCATGCTGTGACTGTAATGCGAGACTCTCTTCTCTCGCACCCATTTAAGTGAATGGGGCGAGAGAAAAATCGCACTGCACTTGCGATACACCGGTGTACCGTACGTGCAGAGCGAGAATCGCAATAGCCAGTTACGGAGGAGAGAGGGAGAGAAATCCCACCTTCCCCCTCCTCCGTGCCGGCCCGCCCCTCCACAGCACTGCCCCGCCCCTCCTGAGAGCCGGGCCGCCCCCCGCAGCTGAGGTCCGCTCGCACGGTCGAACCTCAGATATAGGCACACTAGCATGACACTCTGCTCCTGCTGTGCTGCCAGCGCGAGCCTAGTGTGATGCGAGCATCGCAGTAGTGCCCTGTGTGTCCCCAGCCTCTCTCTCTCACACTCACTGACTGACTCATTCACTCACTCTCACCCACTCACCGATCACCTGCGCGGTGCTGCACGGCTGTCACACTTCTGGCGGCTTCTCATGATTTGAAACAGCCGGCTGCCCATCATTCAATCTCGTATTCCCTGCTTTCCCCGGCCACCGGCGCCTATGATTGGTTGCAGTCAGACACGCCCCACGCTGAGTGACAGCTGTCTCACTGCAACCAATCACAGCCGCCGGTGGGCGGGTCTATATCTTGCAGTAAAATAAATAATTAAAAAAAAACGACCTGCGGTCCCCCCCCCCCCCCAATTTTGATACCAGCCAGGGTAAAGCCATACGGCTGAAGGCTGGTATTCTCAGGATGAGGAGCTCCACGTTATGGGGAGCCTCCCAACCTAACAATATCAGCCAGCAGCCGCCCGAAATTGCCGCATGCATTAGATGCGACAGTCCCGGGACTCTACCCGGCTCATCCCGAATTGCCCTGGTGCGGTGGCAATCGGGGTAATAAGGAAGAAGTCTATGAGACACCCCCAATGATTAACCTGTAAGTGAAAGTAAATAAACACATACACCCAAAAAAATACTTTATTTGAAATAAAGGACAAAAAAACACCCTCTTTCACCATTTTATTAAAATCCCCAAATACCCCTCCAGGTCCGACGTAATCCACGAGGTCCCGCGACGATTTCAGCTCTGCTACATGAAGCTGACAGGAGCGGCCGTGGAACACCACCATTCTCTATCAGCTCCACGCAGCAACTGAGGGAGCCGCGCTGTCAGCGGGGACATCACTGAGGTAGTGTCAAGGTGTGTGGTGAGGATGATGCGTGCGGGAGTGCCGGGGTGTGTGCGGTGATGATGCATGCGAGAGTGCCGGGATGTGTGCGGGGATGATGTGTGCGGTGATGGTGCGTGCGGGAGTCCCGGGATGTGTGCGGGGATGATGCCTGCGGGGGAGTGCCAGGGTGTGTGCAGTGATGGTGCGTGCGGGAGTGCCGGGGTGTGTGCGGTGATGATGCGTGCGGGAGTGCCGGGATGTGTGTGGGGATGATGCGTACGGGAGTGCCGGGGTGTGTGCGGTGTTGGTGCGTGCGGCAGTGCCGGGATTTGTGTGCGGGGATGGTGCGTGCGGGAGTGCCGGGATTTGTGTGCGGTGGTGGTGTGTGCGGGAGTGCCGGGGTGTGTGCGGTGATGGTGTGTGCGGGGATGGTGCGTGCGGGAGTGCCGGGGTGTGTGCGGGGATGGTGCGTGCGGGAGTGCCGGGGTGTGTGCGGGGATGGTGCGTGCAGGAGTGCTGGGGTGTGTGCGGGGATGTTGCGTACGGGAGTACCGGGATTTGTGTGCGGTGATGGTGTGTGCGGGAGTGCCGGGGTGCGTGCGGGGATAGTGCGTGCGGGGATGACTGGGTCTCTCCCTCTCTCTCAGCTTTAAAAAAAAAAAAAAAACTGATCCATTTTTCACAGGATTTGTCGCATCAGTTTTTACACACTCTGACACGGATCCGTTGCATCAGGCACAAACTGGATTGTGCCTGATTGCAAAAAACTGATGTGTGAAATTAGCCTAACAATGCAAAAACCTGGAGATCACTGTGGAATACCCCATCTTTTATGGGTCCCAACTAGGTCCAGGAAACAATCACACTCCAGGTGCCATCATCTGGATTTCATTCATTTAATGGTGGCTACAGCACAGAAAAGCTTTGGTGTGATAAATCAAGATGCCATTTTGAAATGAAATTATCGGACATGCTTTATCAATCTGAACCTGGTGATTCGGGGTGGAGTCTTCACAATACTCTCTAGCTTGGTGCACAGCTCAGAGGCAGGGGAAAATTCATCATTCAGATTGTGGCACAGGAACAGCACAGATTTCTTGCAAAATTTGGGTAATTTTTTTCATTTTACAATAATCTCGCCAACACTTTTCATATGAATTGGAGGGACATGGCTACCTGACAGATTAACCATGGATTATGCCAGAAATGAAAGCAGAAATAGTCTCCTGCGCCAGGTTGTATGGAACCTGAGAGTTTGCCATGGTATGGTTTTTTGGTGTTTGCAACCTGCAATTTATAGGTTTTTTTCTTTTATAGTCCTTTTTTTTGAATCAGTAATGTTACCTTATATAAAATCTTTTTTACTTTTCTTTTGCTGACATTATACTTAGTCTGTTCTAATGCTGGTAAAGTATATGGCTAAATCAGGGGCTCCCAGAAATAACCAGAAGCCGCTATCAAAGATGTATAAAGGATTACAAAGCATTGCTGCTTTCTTCCACAAATACTCATTAGAGTACTTTAAAGCTGGTGTCACACATAACGACGACGACAACGACGTCGCTGCTACGTCACCATTTTCTGTGACGTTGCAGCGACGTCCCGTCGCTGTCGCTGTGTGTGACATCCAGCAACGACCTGGCCCCTGCTGTGAGGTCGCCGGTCGTTGCTGAATGTCCAGCTTCATTTTTTGGTCGTCACTCTCCCGCTGTGACACACACATCGCTGTGTGTGACAGCGAGAGAGCGACGAAATGAAGCGATCAGGAGCCGGCACTGGCAGCTGCGGTAAGCTGTAACCAGCGTAAACATCGGGTAACCAAGGGAAGACCTTTCCCTAGTTACCCGATGTTTACGCTGGTTACCGGCCTCCGCTCTTGCTGCCAGTGCCGGCTCCTGCACTGTGACATGTGGCTGCAGTATGCATCGGGTAATTAACCCGATGTATACTGTAGCAAGGAGAGCAAGGAGCCAGCGCTAAGCAGTGTGCGCGGCTCCTTGCTCTCTGCACTGTGACATGTAGCTGCAGCACACATCGGGTTAATTAACCCGATGTGTACTGTACCTAGGAGAGCAAGGAGCCAGCGCTAAGCGCGGCTCCCTGCTCTCTGCACATGTAGCACAGCGACGTTATGATCGCTGCTTCTGCTGTGTTTGACAGCTAAGCAGCGATCATAACAGCGACTTACAAGGTCGCTGTTACGTCACCGAAAATGGTGACGTAACAGCGACGTCGTTGTCGCTGTCGCTTAGTGTGACACCAGCTTAAAAGAGAACCTGTCACTATGAGGATGCAATCTAATCTGCAGACACAAGTTTACTGAGCAGGGGGGCTGAGTAAATTGCTGTATCGTTTTGTGGGTATGGCCCTGTGCGCACACTGCAGTTTTTTTTGCCGCGGTTTTTGTTCATAAAGTTCCTGCAGTCCTTCCCCAGCAAAATCTATGAGAAATCCAAAATGCTGTGCACACACTGCATTTTCTTCCCCTACAGGTTTTGCTGCAAAATTTCTGCAGCAAAAAGCAGCAGCATGTCACTTCTTTTCCTCAGGTCCCAGGTTTTGCCATTGGTAATGGTTAAAAAAAAGCAGCAAATCCACACCCAAACTGCCGTAAAACCGTTTGCGGATTTGGGTGCGGTTTTTTACCGCAGGTGCGGATTTCTGCCAGAGGGTACATATTTTGCAGAAGAAACACATCTACCCAGTGCGACGGGACCCTAAGATTCAGTAAAGGTTTTCTTCTCATCATTTAACCCTTTGCTCTTCCTGAGATTTTTGGTCCAGGTGGGTGTCCTCTTGATGTTTTCCAACTTTAGATGTATAAGTATGCATAGAGACTGAGCTGCTAGTCACTGATAGGACCACTGGACCTAAAATCCCAGAAGGAGGGGAGGGTTAAATGATGAAAACAAGACATACTGAATCATTACAAATCAGTATATCAACCCCACAGCTCTCCTGCTCTATCACATGGTGCCTGAAGATTAGGCTGCATTTCCATGCTGACGGATTCCCTTTAAGTCTATGTGCAGATGTTGAGTATTTGGTGCAAACATTTTCTGCATCAAATCTGCAGACCTGCTGGCAGAAGAACGCACCAAAAAACATGCATTTTTTTGTACATATTTATTTTGCCATGTGTTTTTCATAATAAAGTCAGTGGGTGGAAGGGCTGAAAAACGCAGGGAATAATGCAATTGACATGCTGAGGATTAATTTCTGCATCAATTTTGCAAGGAAAAATTAAGCAATGTGTGCACAACACTTCAGAATTCTCATGGCCTTTGCTGGCATAAGGATAACACTGCACTAAAAAAAACTAACCAAAAATGCCTCGTGCACATGCAGCCTTAACAATGTGTTTACAAATCTTTTTTTTTTTTTTTGTCAGCCAAAAATGTTTTTTTCAGGCAGAAAATGCTTGTAGAGACTCTTGCATTATTTATTTTATTTAATCATTTTTTTTAAATTTCCGGATCGCTTTTTATTACTCTTTTGAATGGCTTTTTATTTTATTTTTTTTTATCTCTTTTGGCATGTGTTTTCTTTTACCTGCAATTACAAGACACTCTTTAAACGCCATTCAACAATGAAGAAATTATTTGCGTTTGAAGCAAAAATGCTCAAAACGTTGTCTGGGGGTCTTCCTGGCATTTTTAGTTTTTTCTATTGAAGTGTATTGTAAAGTATGGAATGTATTCAGAGCAGATGACACCTAAGGAATTGTCATGTCACTGCCTTTATTGGCTTGTCATCTTTGGAAACCTTAAGTGGTCAAAAGACACACCAAAACCTGATTATATGATCAATAAGCGTTTGTTTTACATAGCATTGAATATGTTCATTGTTTTGATTTTTTTCTGAGCACTTTTTTCAGGCAGCTTTTGTAATGGACCCACTCCAAAACCACCTGAAAAAAACATTGTATGAAAAGTCATTAAAAAGTAGAAAATAAGTCCTCAGACTTAAAGGGCTTTTCCACTATGAGGACAACCCCTTCTGACTCCATGTTTCCCATACCAGCGCCCTCCCAGCAGTGCCAGGGCTCACGTTACTGTGTGACGTCACTTGAGCCCTGCATCCAGTCAGTATCGGCTTCTGTCTCCATGCCTTCAGACAAATGAGTTAATCAACAGGAAGTAAGTCCTATTGATTGCTCCTGTGTCCGAAGGCATGGAGACAGAAGCCAGCACTAATTAGACGAGGGACCATGAGCCCTGGAACTGCATTGGCCGTGGAGGTGAGTACAGGCTTTTTTTATTTTACCTTCAGAAACGTGGAATCAGAAGGGGTGTCCAGTAGTGGACCAACCCTTTAAAGGGAACCTGTCACCAGATTTGGTGACTATAAGCTGCGGCCACCACCACTGGGTTCTTATTTACAGTATTCTAATGTGGTGTATATAAGAGCCCAGGCCGCTGTGTAGAACATAAAACTGACTTTATAATACTCATCTAAACGGTTGGTATGGTGCAAACTGGTGAGATGGGTGGCTTTGTTCTCCAGTAGCCGCGCCTCCTATTTCGGCCATCTTTGTCCTCCTTCTTCTGAAGCCTGGGTGCCTGATGCGTACTACGTCATGTACACGTACCGGCATTGAGGTTCTGCACAGGCGCACTACAATACGTTGATCTGTCCTTATCAGGGCAGTTCAAAGTTTGCCTGCGCAGGACCTTAATGCCGGCCTGTGTGAATGACTTAGTACGTGTCATGCACCCAGGCTTTGGAAGGAGAACAAAGATGGCTGAAAGAGGAGGCGCCGCACCCACAGAACTGAGACACCCACTTGACCAGTCTACACCAAACCGACCGTTCAGGTGAGTATTATAAAGTCATTTTTACTTTGTACACAGCAGCCTGGGCTCTTATATACAGCATTCTAACATGCTCTATATATAAAAGAGCACTTGTGATGGAGCAGCTTATAGTCACCAAATCTGGTGACAGTTTCCCTTTAAGGTGCCTGTACCCTTAACATAGCTGTTAGCAAACACCTTTCTTTCTCGGTCTTACATACACATGCATGCCCAGTCCAGCTGAGCATTTGTTTTTATTGTGAGGCTGGAGTAAAGCACTGGCAAAGAATTGGAGAATAATTCTTTAATACTGGACATGTCTGATCCTTCTCCCAATATCCCTGTTTGATTAGGGAAGCAAATACTGATTGAGCTGCTTTAGGTAATGGTGGATTTGTGGAGAAATTAACCCAAAAATCATACATATCAGGCACAATGGATTTTGCCGTGCATTGCAAGGTTGAAAAGCTAAATTAAATCCTATACAATTTCTCAGCAAGATGGAGCATGCTGGGGATTTAAAGAGGACCTGTCACAAGGAGGAAAAAGTCCCGTTTTTGCCCTTATTTAATTGTGGTCTCATTTGTGAGTAAGCTTTTTTTTTTTTTTTTTTTTTCTTTTTTTTTCAAATTTGCCATATGTTTCCAGAAATGGGGACCTTTTTTATCTCCTGCTAAATTTTTTAATTAAATCTAGCTTTCTATTGCTTCAAAGGAGTTCTTTCATAGGGCCCATTTACATGGACTGACCGGCGGCAAGATGCCAGTCGGTGTTCGTTTGAATGCCAGGCAGGCCAAAGTAAACGATGAGCACTGACCGATCTATAGTACATCGCTCAGTCTGCGTAGGCTGCCATGGTTCTCGGCAGTGGGGGTCCGGTTTACACAGGATGATGCAGCACCAAGAACAATGATGCTGCATAAAAGATTATTTCACCCAATTAATTTGTTTTGCTCTTTCAATCGGTGATTATTCGCCTGTTCACACTCCCAGATAATCGTGAAAGGAGTGTATTAAACAACATGCGTTCACGGTTCTCTTGCAGTGAAAATGCTTCTTAATGACTTGAGCATATAAAATTGATGTCGTGTGGAAGGGACCTTTATCATAAAGTAATTTGGGGAGATAAAAAAATAAAAAAATGTTTATCTTCTGATTAGGGCAAAGGGTGAGGACACTGAAGAACTGGTCACTATGAGAGCAGACGTCTTTTGTGTTGAATCATCTCGTCCAAGGCTTGGTATTGTCTGTCGACTGAACAATGCATTTTACACTGCAATATCTAACCTCTTTTTGGCTCTACTAGGTAAAGTAACTGAACGTTTTATTTGTTGACCCTTAAGTCTGTGTTAATCTGTGTTCTCTATTTCGTATAGGACTCAAATCTACTGGAAGCAAGAGCTGTCATCCAGTGACGCTCTTTTATTACCGTCAATTAACCTGTTATGTAATGAGCTAGCTCGTTACATGGCATGCAGCATTGAGCATGGGTCAGGAACCTATGGCTCACGAGCCAAATGTGGCTCTTTTGATGGCTGCATCCGACTTGCAGACAAATCCTTAATAAAAAAAAAATACCGTATTTTCCGGTTTGCAAGACGCACTTTTTTGTCCCAAAAATGGGGGGGGGGGTGTCTTACAAACCGCATGTCACTTACCAGGGCAGCAGTGGTGGTGCAGGGTTGGCAATACTGCAGGCTCATGGGGTATCGCAGCGGCGAGCCTGCAGTAGTCGGCGAGCTGCTTTGAATCTCCCGCAGTTGATGAGATTGACTTCAAGAAAATGTTCGTGGAGGCAACGCGTGCGCAGATAGGACTCTGCGGCTATTTTCTTGAAGTCAATCGCGTCGATCTGCACACGTTCCACAGCCATTTTCTTGAAGTTGATCTCGTCAACTGCGAGAGATTCAAAGCAGCCCGCCGGCAGATCAATGGCGCCCACTGCCGTGACAGCCCACAAGCTCGCAGCAGTATCTGTGATCCTCCGCGCACCGACCCTCATGAGCCAAGACACCCTCTCCTTCGTGCCCACAGCATCGCCTAACCTGGCTCCTGGTGGTTTTCGAGCAGATCAGAAGATCCCATCGGTCCCCCCTGCTGAGTATGGCTCTTATGGTATTACCTTTTTATATATGTGGCGTCCATGGCTCTCTCAGCCAAAAATGTTCCCGACCTCTGGCATACAGGGAAGGAAAGGAGTAAGGCAATTACTTTTTCCTTCCCCTTCTTTTTGTCCTTAACTTTTCTTTATCATTATTGCTAAAAGATGCATCAAAACTGAATCTGGCTGAAGGTTTAAAATAATCCATGTAAAAAGAATGTAATTAAACACCACTTGAAGGTTTGTTTTTTTTTTTAATAAAGTGATGGAATGTTACCAGAGTACAGCTAGATCTGCATGTGCTTTCATGATGCATTTTGCAGCTTTTACCTCTAGAGCTGCATTCCAGTACATTTGTTAGATAGACCATATCTATGTGAACTTAGAAAGGTGCAACACATAAATATACATCTGTAAAGGAAAGTCTAGTCATTATATAACTGCCTTTGGATAGGTAAACGCATAGGATAATATGGTGACTCAGTGGCTAGCATTGGTGCCTTGGGGAAGTTAATTGGCTTCCTTTTGAAATTTGTCTTAGTTTTGTATGTGTGACTAAAAAATGGGTAATAAAGCTTGTGAGCCCACTGGGCAAAGGAACTGCTGTGAGCGAGTTGCTTTTGTGACACCGCTGGAGAAGCACTGCTGCAGGAGGGGGACTATACTGTACATTGTTTTTATGCTTTCTATGGGGCCCCAAATTGATTAAAGGGGTACTCCGGAGAGATATGAGGCTGCATAGAAGCGGTTATAAGAGCGCATGGCTTGAGGTACGAAGACAAGCCATGGCCCTCATCTGAGACCACATAGAAGAAGCTGTTATCCGTAGGCTAGCTTGTGTTAGAAGCGAGGACCATGCCGCTGCTTTTTGATTTACGGTCCAACACCGGCAGCAGAGCACTCAGCAACTGCGTCTCAATGATAGTGATTAGGTGTGACAACAAAAGAGGCACTATGAATGAAAGCCTTCATAGCTTTATGAAGTTATTTCGATAGGAAAACATTTTTTATCTCCCTGGGTTACGCCTTCCTGCAGGAATGGTCCAGAAATAGACATCCCCTTTTAGGGTTTCTGTTTGAAGTTTGTACAGTTTTAAAGTGTAACCGTTGTGTTAATTTATATTTCATCAATCAATAGAAAACCTTAAAATAAGCAACTTTGTAATATATTGTATTAGGCACGTTTACTGCTTTCTGTACTCAATGAAGACTTTCCCATTATTGAGATAGGAGATACGATACGATACACTTTATTGATCCCATGGCAAATTATGGTATCACAGCAGCACAACTTAAATCATAACATGAATTACATAATTGACAAGACAGTAGAGTTGACAGAAGAACATTATACATTGGATAAGGTCATACACAGCGCGTGAACTGAAAGTAGAAAAAATAAAGTAGACATTCACCTTAATGATTTAACACTAATGTTATTGTTGTACATTCCCATAGCAGTTGGCACAAATGATTTCCTATATTTTTCCTTCTTACACCTCAGAAGGATTAGCCGGTTACTGAAGGTGCTCTTCTGTCTCATGAAGAGCTCATATAATGGATGTGCATTATTATTCATAAGATAATGTGGCAGTTGTTACTATGACTGAGGAGGGAGGAGCTAGAAGAAAAGCTCCGCCCCCTCTTTTCTATCTACATAGAATCTCATCAGTAACACTGCCATCTCCTCTCAGTAATGGGAAAGTCTTCACTGCATACAGATTTCACCTCAGAACTGACAATTTTGCATAACTGATCAATTTTGGTAAAAAAAAGAAGCCAATATGTCTGATAAGAAATATTACAAAGCTGCTTATTTTCATGTGTACTACTGATTTATTAAATAAAAATGTAAACAATGGTTATGCTTTAAGTTCCTAACAAGGCACTGTGCCATTGGACATTATTCCTATGAAATGTCCTTTCAGTTGTTGAACTTGTTAGAAACCGCAAGTCCTAATGATTTGCTTCTGTGGTAGGGGTAGAGGAAGGTTGACTGTTCATTGTTTCCACTCGCTAGGTAAGCTTGTATAGATAATAGGTATTTAATGAAATTAAATATATTTTTCTCTTTATTGCATTTACCAGGTATCTTTATGCTCTGGATAATATTGATTTTCCTGAGATATCATTGGCAGAGTTTGGAGGAAGAAGAGGAGCAGATGTTTGCGATGGTAGATAAGATCATTGGTATGCTATATATATATATATATATATATAGATACATTAGCCCTTGTAGTCAACCACGGTCAATTCTAACAATGTTTAAGTGCACGGAAGGAATTGGCCGAAATAGATATGGCTATTAAATAGCAAATCTGATAAGTGGTATTTGTTTTTTTAAGGTATTGTGAAACATCAGTACATGGATTATCTTTTACAAAAAGTACAGAGTCCGTATCTTGTGATCTCGCATGTCAGAGATTCATTAATAGGGGCTAAAGACAGGTGAGTAGCATATTATATTAATCCTTCCAAACAAATGCTTTATCGGATAATGACTGTTATTTGAAGCAAGTTTTTATGTTAAACATTTATTTTCCCATTTTAATTTTCCATAATACCATCTAACGTATTGTTGGGAAAAAAAATCCTCAAATCTTGCTATTTCCACTCTGCCCTCCAAGGCTCATAATAGGCTTTCAGTTTTGGAGAGATCAATTATTGAAGCATCTTATTATGATAGGCAGAATCCTGGTGAAAGCCATAAGTTACATATGGATAATAATGGAGGGGTATATGGAGGATCACAGCATAATAGGTGATGGTCACAGCACAATTCCTCCCTATTCATGTAGATAAAATAGAATCATGACATGTACCGCGACTATAAAAGAGATTATATATTAATTTCTGGTTTTATGTCATTCTAGTAAGGAGTTAAGTGAATGTGTTACATGTACGTCTAATAGTTTCAGTGCATTCAAAATGGTAGATTTTGATAAGATTAAAAAAAATCTGAATAGCAGCAATTGATGGCCATCAGCAATCAAACAGGAGATGAGCTTTACTCAGTTTACTCCTGGGTGATTAATATGTATGTACATCGACATAACACCAAAAGCGATAAAGACCCATATCCATATTATTATGGTTTCCTTTGCCACTGTTTAGAACTACTCACTGATGGAGATGCTGCTCTAGAATGCTCTCCTTCCCTTGCAGGACGCTACGTCACAAATCTCGGTGGTTTGCCTTGCTTCTTGCTTAATATCCAAGTCTGGGCCCTAATAAAGCCTCGTTTCCTGCAGTCAGATCGGGGGGCTTGCTTTTGTTTTTGCTCGTTATTGAAGCTAGCCCCTATCCAAGCTTGATGTCTGGTGTTTGATTGTACTGTCATGGCTGTTTTTTTGGCTCTGCCTCCTCAACCCTCCTTATGCTTCGTGCCTTCATCTCCATAGCGTGTATGTGACATTCATCTCCGATACAAGCTTTAAAAGATTTGTCATGAACAGCCGGGGGAGTCACTCAGAAATCCGCAGCTGTTCACTGATTTGTTACACACGACTACTCTCTAGCGCCCCCCTTGTCTGCAGGCCACTTTTGGTACTGCAGGACAATGCATAAGATGAGGCTGCTGAGCTGATAATGCTCGATATTGGAGGTCTCACAGCAAGGGTAAATGTATATATCACCGATTCCCGCTAATGGAATATATATATACCTCGGTACCCTTAATGATAGCACTCCAATAATTCTATGCAATAACAATTACGCTGCCACCACCGGACGTTTCACCGGCAGTCCGGGTACCCGTTACAGATAGCATAAGGCCCTTTGGGGTTTCTGGATTCGTATATAAAGCATGAAGGAAAGAAACTATTAAATTTGTATATATTTAATCCGAAAATAGGCAGTGTTTAAAGAATATACAAGAATTTACAAAAGGGAACGATACACATTATGGCATAGACAGTTACATTAAAGTAAAAGGTATAAAAGTGAAACTTACTAAACTCGTGCCCTAGAAGGTACGTCCAAGCTTAGGGAGGGAGGGAACTCCAAGATGGTAGAAGAACGGCCAGCATCACCCTTTCTGATGCCCTCCAAAGTACTATGTAAAACCATCCACTCTACTTTCCCATGAACTGATTTCCCCTTTCATCTGCTGTGTGTGCTATTACCTGGTATGTTAAACCATCCACTCTACTTTCCCAAAATATCTGACCTGTTCTCTCTTGGCTTCAATATCTCCCTGGCATGCTCCAACATCTCACTGTGACCTCCTTTTATGACCTTTGTTTACTCTGCCTATGTGATGCTGCATCTAGCTTTTTCTTTGATTGAGTGACCAAGAGGTTCTTGTTGCACCCCACCCCTTCACAGCTGATTGCACTTGTATATGTATATAATGGAGCACAAAAAAAGTCTGCACATAGACATTTCGTCTGCACCATATAAGTATGCTGCATTGAATTAAGACAGAATTAAGCCAGAAGTGACCGGAAGGTAACTGGAAACCTAGTCACTGTAAACAAGGTTTGTGTTTTTCTTTACTTTCACACCTATATTACTTCACTTTTTACTGCCCCCTCTGATCCCTAAACCCAGTAATGAACTTTTCATTTTTCCCTCCATCCTCCCCACCCATGTCACCTTCCCCTCACATATTTTCTGCCACATTTCACCCAGTGTCTCCAGACACACACGGCCACCTCATGGCCTCTCCTGCTCCCACCTATTAACACTCTCACTGCTTCTCCTCACTGCTGGGGATATCGCTCCAAATCCTGGTCCTCCTCACCACATCCCTATTGTCACTTCAAACCCTCATCCACAACCCATCACAAATTTCTGCAACCTCTCTAACCTCATACCCATCCACTCAGCCCCCGCTCCCCCAGTCCCACTAACAGGAGCTCTATGGAACGCTCGCTCTGTCTGCAACAAACTATCCTACATTCATGATCTTTTCATCACTAATAAACTTTCCATTCTTGCCATCACAGAAACCTGGCTCACCCCCTCTGACACAGCCTCTCCTGCTGCACTTTCTTATGGTGGTCTCCAACTCTCTCACTCCCCCCGCCCCAGTAACAAGCATGGTGGAGGAGTTGGTTTGCTCCTGTCCAACCAATGCTGCTTTACACCAATTCCACTACCACCCTCTGTTACTCTTCCCTCTTTTGAGGTGCACTCCGTACGCATCTACGCCCCCTCCAACCTTCAACTGGCTGTCATTTACCGCCCTCCAGGCCCAGCCACTGCCTTTTTTGACCATTTCACCACCTGGCTACTACACCTTCTTTCTACCGACATCCCCACCATCATCATGGGTGGTTTCAATATCCCCATTGACACTTCCCACTCATCTGTCTCCAAACTTCTAACACTTGCTTCCTCCTTCGGCCTCACCCAATGGTCTTCTGCAGCTACTCACAAAGATGGCCACACGCTGGACCTCATCTTCACTCGCCTCTGTTCCCTATCTAACCTCTCTAACTCGCCTCTCCCCCTGTCTGACCACAACCTACTCACATTCTCTTCCCTCCCTTCTCCAAGTACGCAACCCCCACTCCACAAACTTTCACACCCTCGCAGAAATGTCAAACACCTTGATTTACACGCACTTTCACAGTCCCTTGTTCCTCTCACAGACATTGCTTTTTTACACGACGCAGATGCTGCTGCAACTTTATACAACACTACAATCTCTGCAGCTCTCGAATCAGCTGCCCCCCTCACACACACACCAAAACCCGCACAATTAACAGGCAACCCTGGCACACGAGGCAGACTAAACAACTGAGACGGGCTTCCAGAATTGCTGAGCGCAGATCGAAGAAGTCTCATTCCACTGAGCACTTCATTGCATATAAAGAGTCCCTCACCACCTTCAAGTCCACACTCACTGCTGCAAAACAAACCTACTTTTTATCCCTCATATCCTCTCTCTCTCACAACCCTAAACAGCTATTCACTTTCAATTCTCTCCTCCGTCCTCCAGCACCACCTCCCTCTCCTCTCATCTCAGCTGAAGACTTTGCCTCTTTCGTCAAGCAGAAGATTGACAACAGGAGAGCAAGCTTTGGCCCACAATCCCCACAGCCCCTCATCATCGCTACTCAGCCCTCGTCCTCCAAATCCAGCTTCTCCACCATGACAGAAAACAATCTTTCCACTCTACTCTCAAGATCACATGTAACCACCTGTGCACTTGACCCACTCCCATCGCACCTCATCCCTAACATCACCGCAGTCCTCATCCCAGCCCTAACCCATCTCTTCAACCTATCACTAACAAGTGGTGTATTCCCCTCATGCTTTAAACATGCCTCCATTACACCCATCCTAAAAAAGCCCTCCCTTGACCCATCCTCTGTCAAACTATCGCCCCATATCCCTTCTCCCCTATGCCTCAAAACTACTGGAACAGCATGTCCATCTTGAATTGTCCTCATACCTCTCCTCCTGCTCACTCTTTGACCGGCTACAATCTGGCTTCCGACCTCATCACTCTACTGAAACTGCCCTAACCAAAGTCACCAATGATCTACTAACTGCCAAAGCCAAGCGACACTACTCTATCCTCCTCCTCCTGGACCTGTCCTCTGCCTTCGACACAGTAGACCATTCCCTCCTACTACACATTCTCTCATCTCTGGGCATCAAAGACTTGGCCCTATCTTGGATCTCCTCATACCTAACCAACCGAACTTTCAACGTCTCCCATTCTCACACCACTTCCTCATCTCGCCCCCTATCTGTCGGTGTCCCCCAAGGCTCAGTTCTTGGACCCCTGCTGTTCTCCATCTACACCTTCGGCCTGGGACAGCTCATAGAGTCCCACGGCTTTCAGTATCATCTCTACGCTGATGATACGCAGATCTACCTCTCTGGACCTGACATTACCTCTCTACTAACCAAAATTCCACAATGTCTGTCTGCTATTTCATCCGTCTTCTCTGCGCGATTCCTAAAGATTAACCTGGACAAAACAGAATTCATTGTCTTTCCTCCTCCTCACTCATCCCCTCCAAGAAGCCTTTCCATCAAACTTGATGGTTGCTCACTCTCCCCAGTCTCACAAGCTCATTGTCTTGGAGTAACCCTCGACTCTGCTCTATCCTTCAAGCCACACATCCAAGCCCTCTTCACCTCATGCAGACTACAACTCAGAAATATCTCCCGGATCCGTGCTTTCCTTAACCAAGATTCAGCAAAAACATTAGTGCATGCCCTCATCATCTCCCGCCTCGACTACTGCAACCTCCTGCTCTCTGGCCTCCTTTCCAACACTCTTGCACCCCTCCAATCTATCCTAAACTCTGCGGCCCGCTTAATTCACCTCTCTCCTCGCTATTCCCCAGCCTCGCCACTCTGCCAATCCCTTCACTGGCTTCCCATCGCCCAACGACTCCAGTTCAAAACATTAACCATGACATACAAAGCCATCCACAACCTGTCTCCTCCTTACATCTGTGACCTAGTCTCCCGGTACCTACCCGCACGCAACCTCAGATCCTCACAAGATCTCCTTCTCTACTCCTCTCTTATCTCCTCTTCCCACAATCGCGTACAAGATTTCTCCCGTGCCTCCCCCATACTCTGGAACGCTCTACCACAGCATATCAGACTCTCCCCTACCGTGGAAAGCTTCAAGAGGAACCTCAAGACCCATCTCTTCCAACAAACCTACAACCTACAATAACCCTCAGTCCAGTACACCACTGCGCAACCAGCTCTGTCCTTACCTATTGTACCATCACCCATTCCCTATAGACAGTGAGCCCTCGCGGGCAGGGTCCTCTCTCCTCCTATACCAGTCTGTTATGTACTATTAATGATTGTTGTATGTATACCCTCTTTCACTGTAAAGCGCCATGGAATGAATGGCGCTATAAAAATAATAATAATATTAATAAAGTGCAGGTTGGGCTCGCAGAACAGCCCATGAGAGTGCGCAATGTGTAGACAACCAGCATAAAATAAAAACTTGCAAAAGGAAATTTATTGATGCAACATTCTTACTTTCTCTGACCACTAATGTTTAAGAGACTAATAGGTGGTGAGTGAGCATTAATTTCACAGAAAAACAGATCAAAATCTGGAGTATGTGGAGACCAAAAAAAATCACAGAAAAATACTCCTAAAATTTATACCTTTATTGATTACCAATATGTTAAAAAACTAGAAAATACCCTAAGCGTCTAAAATACAGTTTAGTACACAATTTAGTGGGCCAGCCGGCGGTATACCCCAACAAAAATGGGGAATAGTTATATCGCTCTACCAGTCAACTTTACAATCAATAATAAGTCATATGTTTACGCTCATAGAAACAATCCATCACAAAGTCATTTTATCTAGATCTAATAATTGTCCATATACAGAAAAAAAAGTATATATTATTGGGAGGTGTGCAACTAAATTTAATATGCATCTCCCATGTAGTAAATTAGAAACATATATAAATGTTAGAACTATCTATAGTTTTAGGTTGTATGGAACAAGATGGAGAATATGTAGTTTACTGTTGTGGTATAGAGTTTACATCCAGCATTCTTTTATGCCTAAAGCAACATTTTAAACCCCCAAGTTTTACCCGACGCGTTTCGCCTCCTTGGGTGGATGTATTAATCAGGGGTATAGTTATAACATGTGTTCCAGAATAAATCAGGTAATTTTATACATTAGAATTAATTCACATTTCTCAGATTATAAGGATATTTTCGCACTGAAAATTGGGTTCCTCAGTAGGACCTCTTTTCTCATAGATATAGCCTCACTCTGATGAAATGTTTCACATCAAAGGAATCTTTGCCTATAACTGATTTAGGAACATTTTGTAATAGTCAGTCAATCCTTATTAAATTCATTCCTACGACTGCATTTTTCATTAAGTGTTAAGGGTGCTTTACACGCTGCGACATCGCTAACAATATATCGTCGGGGTCACTGTGTTTGTGACGCACATCCGGTTTCGTTAGCGACGTCGTTGCATGTAACACCTATAAGCGACCTTAAACTATCGCAAAAGAGTTAAAAAATCGTTGGTCTGTGACACGTCGTTTATTTACCAAAAATCGTTGTCTGGTCAGTACCGAGGTTGATCGTCGTTCCTGTTGCACCACACATCGCTACGTGTGACACCGCAGGAACGACTAACATCTCCTTACCTGCCGTCCACCGGCAATGAGGAAGAAAGTGGGCAGCATGTTCCGGCCGCTCATCTCCTCCCTTCCTCTGCTATTGGGCTGCTGCTTAGTGACGCCGCAGTGACATCGCTATGACGCCGAACGCATAATCCCCCTTGAAGGAGGGATTGTTCGTCAGTCACAGCGACGTCGCTGAAAAGGTATGTGCGTGTGACGCTGCCGTAGCGATAATGTTCGCTACGGCAGCGATCACCAAATGTCGCACGAACGACAGGGGCGGGTGCTATCGCACACGAGATCGCTAGCGATGTCGCAGCGTGTAAAGCACCCTTTAGTCTACTTCTTATCATGAGAAGAAGAGAAAAAAAGTGGGTGGGGGGGCGAATAACCACAAAAATCCCCTTCAGCTAATTGTCAGGATGTAAAACAGCGAAAATATCCTTAGAATCTGAGAAATGTGAATTCACTCTGATGTATACAATTACCTGATATATTCTGGAACACATGTTATAACTATACCCCTGATGAACCTCCACCCAAGGAGGCGAGACGCGTCAAGTAAAACTTTTGGGTTTAAAATGTTGCTTTAGGCATAAAAGAATACTGGATGTAAAATCTATACCACAACAATAAACTACATAGTCTCCATTTTGTTCTATACAACCAAAAACCATACATAGTTCTAACATTTATATATGTTTCTCATTTACTACATGGGAGATACATGTTAAATTTAGTTGCACACCTCCCAATAATATATACTTCTTTTTTCTGTATATGGACAATTATTGGGTCTAGATAAAATTACTTTGTGATGGATTGTTTCTATAATGATTGTAAACATATGACTTATTATTGATTGGAAAGTTGACTGGTAGAGCGATATAACTATTCCCCATTTTTGTTGGGGTATACCGCCGGTTGGCTTACTAAATTGTGTACTAAACTGTATTTTTGACCCTTAGGGTATTTTCTAGTTTTTTAACATATATTGGTAATCAATAAAAGGTATACATTGTAGGAGTATTTTTCTGTGATTTTTTTGTGGTGAGTGAGCACTACAATGCTCGGATGGGCGCGACTTAAGTACCTGAGTATAAGGTAGTGAATGGGGAACTCTAGCATTTTTCCAGGAATCTTCTGGAAAAATGCTGTAGTTCCCCATTGACTTCCATTGTACTTGAGTCATACTGATCCGAGCATCCAACTGCTCCATTCGAGTACTGAGCATGGTAGTGCTGGCTCATCACTAGAGATGTGATTTTAGCTAATGCAGCTGAGCTTTGTATTTTATATGGAAACTTGATATTAAATACACCGAGAATCCATTAAACTGAACTTGTTCATCTGTGCAGGAAACGTTTAAAGAAAGTCTGGGACCGTGCAGTGCTGATTGTTGAACATGACACCCGTGTCCGCACAGAATTGCAGCGGGTTGCCGGTGCTGACTTGATGGCGTGGCGATGGACACAATCACTGACAGAACGCCTAAGATAAACTGATTCCCCTTACGTTTGTATGATCTAAAGGTGTAATGCTGGACCTTGGGCTTAAGTCTTGGTGTTCTGCTATAGCTGGGCTTTAATTTGCACAAAGGTCCTTACCGGAGCTTTATAAGTTGTGTGTACAGCTCGCTGGAATTCTTCTTGTATAACAAACACCTTTTTGATGTAGATTTTTTACAGACTATTTTTCCACTGCAGAAAGTACATAAATTTGTTGAATAATTTTATAAATATTTTGTAATGTATAAAACAGTATAAATCATTACTTTATTGTTCAGTTAACTCCTGCTTTCCTATGGTTACTGTTGGTATTTTGAGCCTTTTTCTATTCACTGCAGTGCCCAGGCCTTGTTCTATAATGCATGGTGCCAACCACTCTACCAGTCTAATATCGCCAATCGCTTCACTAGACCCTCTGCTGTTGTTTAAGCGTAATTGCTTTATGAAGAGAAAGGGGTTGGGGGAGGTGTATGAGATGTTGTAATTTGTTCTTGCAGGGGCTCCTGGGAGATCTAGACACTTGCTGTCTCCTCGCTTGGCTGCTCCCGTTCTGGTCGGTGGTTATTCTCCTGCACAGCAGAGATGTTGTTTATAAGCAGCAGCAGAGAGGCAGAAAATTCAATTATTAGAGAATAACACTACACCTGCAGTACTCGGGGGTAACGCTTTCAGTGCCAGGCTGCACAGAAAAGACACTATGTATACCACTCCATACCATCTGTGTGGCAAGAAATAAATGAATGAAGTTATACATGAGTCTGTGATCATTATTCAGATGCTACTAAAATGCACATTTTTATTTCGTATGGTCTTTTATGCCATTCTGTTCAAGTATGTACTGAAAAATGGTTAGAGGGTCTTTTGGCTTTTGCTTCCTAAAATAATTAAGGGCAGCATTTGGCATGTAAGCCCCATTCTAAATTTGGCTTCACCAGCTGCTCAGACTCATCCATGAGCATGTGTACTCTAATCCGCCAAGTGATGGTATTCTTGGTGTGTGTAGATCAGAAAGTACAGTAACCTGTGCTGCAGTGTACACCCCCAAATCTTACCTACAATTTCAGCCGAGGGTAAGAGTTCTGATCAAGATCTGCACTTGGGGTTAGCTTTCATTAGCAGTTTGATGATAAGTGTCCATTAATGATGCAGTGTATTTACCGGAGATGTGAAATTACAATCTAATGATAAATGCTGCCTGTATATTGGTGCTAAGTGTCAGACTCTGGAAATGAACCCCCTGTGCTGCGTTAAGAGAGCTGCGTTAGTGTTGGATAAAAGCACAGCCTCGTCTCTGCTCGGTCCATTTCCCTCCATATGATGCATCCTCCAGGCAAATATCTTTTAAAGGCAGAAGCGGTGAACCACAGAAAATGTGCTTTTCTGAGTATTTATGAGGGCTGGAGAGGGGACAGAATTTCAAATTACACATGGCAGCTATTGTTACGACAGATAAACCTCAACCTACTGTTCATTATCTTTGTGCGCCTAATCAATATGCAACACAACGTAATGTAGTGTTGGCTAATTATAGGGTACGCAAACCTGGGGAGAAGCGCTGTTTTATTCACTTTAATTCATTATTGTTCCCATGGATTTTTCCACATGACAGCCCACTGCAACGCAACAGTGCTAGCAAAGAATTAGACAGGACACAGTGTATAGGCATGATAAGTCAGCTAATGGTGAAAAATACACGGTAAGAAAAATCAAGAACTGGATCACATAAATGATCACTGTGACTAAAGTCTCACTGGAGAAAAAAAATTAGCTATGAATGTTAACCCCTCACAGTTCGACTTTCTGCTTTTGTTTTTGTTCCCTCCCCAAAGTCAGGGAGGCAGCATATATGTATGTCATATGTCGTTAAGTGGTTAAATGCAGTGTCTAACCTTAACATCTGATTTTTATTTATTCTTTTTTTTATTAAAGACTTATTCCCAAACTCTAAATGCTATCCCCTATCCTGCAGATAGAGGATAACTTGCTGATCACCACAGATCTGACCACTGAACCCCCAGCAATCCTGAGAACTGGATTCTGCATCCCTCTCTTAAATGGAGGAGATATGTGTATGCTCTGCCATCGATCTATTCATTATCAATGGCAGTGCTGGAGATGGCCTAGTACAGCGGTCCCTTACAACGCCACTCCAGAGTTTTTTGGGTTTTTTTTCTCTTTACTCTGCGCCAGAGTGACACTTTAAATGTAAGTCCCCTGTCATATACTCACCTCTTACCACCGCCGCTTTGGCCCAAAGGCGTCATCTTGTGACTAACTTCTGACTGTCTGGAAGTCAGAAGTTACATCTTAAGCTCCCGATGCATTTCCTTTCATATCGATGTTTTAAGTGGAGACTGACAGTAACGGCAGCTATAGAAGATGAAGTTGCCGTAATGTGAGTATAATACAGAGGTCAGTGGAACCACTCCAGCATTGCAATAAAAAAAAGAAAAAACCCTACTGGAGTGGTGCTTTAAACAAAAAATGAAGTCAAGGTGAAGAATGCACACTTCTGCTCTATTCAAGCACATCCCTGATCTTTGATCAATGGGCTGTTGGATTTCCAGCAATCTGCAAGTAATCATCTCCCCTATGTCATTTAGGTGAAAACCTATTAGGAATAATTCTTAAATGTTTCAAACTATGTTTGCCATTTTTCTTGCTGTTCAAGAAGAAAAAAGTCTTATGCTGTACACTGCATATAAAAGCTATATCATCACTGTTATAACAAATTTACAGAAATCAATTAAATAAGCGAATATAATAACCTTTGTAGTATATCTTCACAGAATTATGCTTCCTTTTCCATCTTGACCTTGTCATGCACAATACATATTTGACTGGCTCAAGGTATACATAGGCCTTTAAGAGCCACTTCTGACCCAGCTTCTTGATCACACCACTCCTTTCTGGAAAAAAGTGACTTATCTTGGTTGAGACAAGTTGGACCGCCAGCACATCAAGGTGTCAATTTGCACAGTATATTATGATCTGGGGGTATAGGGGCAGGAAAAAGCATTTGCAGAAAGAACAATATCAGTGTCGTAGCTTCAAAAGCAAGTGATTTACTTCACCCGCAACACTGGATTCATAGCCACACACCTTAGTTCTGCTACATAACATCCTCATTGCTACTTCTGACTCTGCACCGCACAGAGAAAAAAGAGTCGAAGTCCATCTCTGTGCAATGGGACATCACAGAAGCTAGTCTCCTCCCATTATGTCAGAGAGAACAAGAGCTGTCATTTGAAATTCCTGCAAGACAAAACAATCACTGATCTCAGGGAGACCAGCCAGAGAAAACACTGCCGGCAGCCAGTAAAGGTGCTCAACATAGTGAAATCCTAGGTACATTGCCCCCTTGTCATATCTTTAAACTCGTCAAGAGTTGAATATTAACTAAAAGGGCCACTTAATATTTTGGTTATGGTAGTCTCCTAAAAAGAGCCACTCCTTGGCTAGGTCCTTCCCAGAGGGATATCTGGCTATTTTCCATGTCGAGACTCCCAACAGAGGCTCCATGGACTTTTTTGATTTGCATACTTCCCAGGGGGCAATGCACCTAGGATTTCACTGTGTTGAGCACCTTTACTTGCTGCCGGCTGTGTTTTCTCTGGCTGGTCTCCCTGAGATCAGTGACTGTTTTGTCTTGTTGGTCTACTAGGCATTGCTCCCACCTGGCGAGAAGCCTACTCCACACTGATGAGGGGCAATACCCTTAAACAGCTGTCTGTGGATGGATACCTGGCCTTGGTATTTCCCTTGTCATATCTTTAAACTTGTCAAGAGTTGGATATTGAATAAAAGGGCCACTTAATATGGTGGTTATGGTGGTCTCCTAAAAAGAGCCACTCCTTGGCTAGGATCTTCCCGGAGGGACTCGAGATTCCTAACAGAGGCTCCATGGACTTTTTTTATTTGAAATTCCTTGGCAGTCCCTATGAAATGGTCACTTTTTTACTTCGTCTTTAAAAAAAAATGTAAGGTGTTTTATTTTTTGGCGGGGGAGGCTGAAGAAACCTATTATTTTGACTACCATCATTTTACAGTTTTATGTTAATGCAACTAATGTCTTATGAGAATTATAGGCTGTAGACATGTACCAGTTATAAGCTTAAGTCTTTTATATGGCTTTCTAATGTGTCTGTAAAAAAAATAGTGTCTGCCCGTCATTTTTATATAAGCTGTCCGTAAAAAAAAAAAAAAAAAAAAAAGTCTAGTTGGTAACCTGAAAAGAACTGAAAGTTAGGGGAAAAAGCTTGAAGAGGAAAACTGGTGAAAAATCCACCGAGTGCTCTCCGTGCTGCCTCCTAGTGCTGTCTTTGCCACCACCAGTGTTGTATAGGCTCCTCTTGTGATGTATATGCGCCTTTTGTGATGTGTACGCCCCAGCCCCTCCTAGGATGTGTACGCCCCAGCCCCTCCTGGGATTGTTGGTCACTTGCAAGTTTAAATGACAACCCCCTCCAATGTTCTAAACCAGTAGCATGTTTAGAGATACAGCATGTGGTGAAGTGGGTAAAACACCTGACAACAAGGTAACCTTGTTTTTAACTACGGTCGCTACACCCTAATTATGGTGAGTAAACAGGAACCTTAGTAGATGACCATTCTGTTACTGAAATTAAAAAAAGTGACATGTAAAGACTGGTATTATATAGTGACCATACCATGGTAGATATCAGTCCTGTTGAAAATATTAAAATATTGCAATAACAGTTATAGACAGTGACTTACAGGTGATTTTTCTGATGGCGCTGTTCACTTTTCCTGTTTTTTTTTCTTCATCTGGCCTGAACCAACATGACAATTTTATCAACCATGACTCATCTGTAGCATTTAAACCAGTCACTTTTAACCTCTTACATTTCCAGCACCATCCCCATCTATTTTATTCCCTGCCTATACGGTCTCCCCAATGCTGAGCCTGCTGTTGCTATAATTGCCCCATTATAACCGTCCTCTTAGTAATCCTACATAATAATATACGACTGTGCCCCTTACATAGCTCCACAACCCCGTTGTGACTTCTGGATTTGAAAAATGCCCCCTAAAATATTAATGCTCTCTGTAAGTGCTCAAAAAAGTAATAGTGCTCACATTTTTCCTGTCTCCATTTGACAGTTATAATATTCCTGAGTGCTCCAATAATGCCTCTTAAGTTCCCGCTTAACATTTAGTATTGTCCCCAGAGTGCCTCTGAATCGTAATAATGTCTTGTGATGGCTGCACAGAATGATGGTCCTTAAACACCGCTTGATTGTAGCCACAAATCCCCACACAGTATGATAGCCCCCCCACACATAGGATGATAGCAGCCACAAATCCCCACTCAGTATGATAGTAACCACACACAGCATGATGGACTTCACAGCCTCCACACACAGTAGGAGAGCCCCCTGCACACAGTATGATGGCACCCACAGCCCCCACACACAGTATGATGCCCTTATAGCTCTCCAACACAGTATAATGCCATCATAGCACCCCCTTCCCGCATAGTATGATGCCTCAAAAGACCCCCTCAAAGTATGATAGCCCCAACAGATCCCCTACAAAGTAGCATGGCCACCGCAGCCCCCCACACAGTATGATGGCCACCACAGCCCACAAAGTATGATGTCCTCACAGACAGTAAAGTACCCTCATGGCCCCAACTCAGTATGATTACCCCACTGTTCCCCCACACAGTATGATGGCCTACATCACCTCCCACTTATTAAAATGCCTCCTAAGCCCCCCCACACAGTGATGGTTTCTTCAGCTACAACATATGATAGTCCCTACACACAGTATGATGGGCCCCACAATTCCCCACACAATATGATGCCCCAAAAGTCATACACACAATATGATGACTCCTCACAGCCTCCTAGGCAGTATGATTTCTTGTCACACCCCCCAAACAGTATGATGGCCTCAAATCTCCCTACACACAGTACAGTATGATATTCCCCACAGCTCTCTATATATGGTATGATTGCCCTAACAGCCCCTTTATATACAAAACTCCCCACACAGTATGATGGTCCACAGTAGTCACCACCACACTGTACAATGCCCCCACACTCCTTTACAAGTATGGACTCATAAAATAAGCACTATATACTAACCTAACCCCATATCCTGGGGAGCCTGCCTGCATAGAAAGCATTTTAGCATGGGGGAGCGATGCTGTGATATCTTAACGCCATCTACAGAAGGACTCTGACATCCTGTGCTTGCTTCTACTATTTTTTCCAGCACCCATGACGGCACCACGAGAGAGGGGATCCGCCCTTCAAGGACAGGAAACCTCCAGAACAAAAAGGGGCGGAACCTCTCCCTGCATCAGTTGGTTTCCTGTCGTTGAACAGGGAGCCTCCAGGAATCCACTAGAATTCAGGATGGTCCTGATGGGCCGAAGATAAAGATACCGGCCGGGCGACTCTGGCAGAGGCACGGGTCCTGCTGCGGTCGATCGAGGCCCGGGGGTCAGGACTGCGAGCAGCACACCCTCCTCCATTGACGCCGCGGACATTGGAGTAGACCTGCATAGGGAAGTGGTGTGGAGCCTGCGAGGACCAGGTAACTGCCTGTCGGCCGCAGTGCTATCCCGCCGCAGTGAGCCCACGGGGGTCCTGCGTGCGTATCACCTCCCTCCCCCCCCCCCATGCTGGGAGCCGCGAGGGACGGGATGGACGGGGCTGCTGCTGCTGCACTTGCGGTGACGTCCCCGCGGCTGCAAACACTGTGGCGCTTCCGGGTTGTAGCGGAGCGCCATGCTGTTTGTGGCATGTGAGGTGTCAGGGCAGTGCGCATGCGCAGGGTGTCCCTATTGGGCGCCCTGTTTGGTGACGTCATCTCCCGGAAATCGATGGGAGGGGTTGCCAGATCTTTTAAAAAAAAAGGAGCGGCAATCTTCACAGTGGTGTCTGCATCCAGCCACACTTCAGAACATGGCTGACAAGCAGTCGGCTGTGTCTCCTTCACTTCCTTCATCCCCAAAACCAAACTCTGATCAGGATACTGCCTCCCAGAAACGGCAGCAAAGAGGTAGCTGGGATAGCAGTGTCACAGCCTCTGGAAACAAGCGGGGGACGAGTGATGACTGATCCAGCAAACGAAAGGTGGATTCTGGCACTCCTGACAGTAAAAGACTCTCTAAAGGAGTAAAGTCAGATGACGTCCCTACTGACCCGGTACAACCTCTTGCATCTGTGGGTGAGTGATGCTAATAGTTCACCACTTTTTAAAACAGCAGTCATCTTGTCTGTGTTTTTTCTAGGATCGGAATAGGCCTAAAGGCTCCGTCACACGCTTCGATATATCGTGCGATCGCATGACCGATCGCACCCGCCCCCGTCGTTTGTGCGTCATGGGCAATTCGTTGCCCGTGGCGCACAATGTCGTTAACCCCCGTCACACGTACATACCTCCCTAACGACGTCGCTGTGGGCGTGGTTCGGCGTCACAGCAATGTCACACATCGGCCGCCCAATAGAAGCGGAGGGGCGGAGATGAGCGGCCGGAACATCCCGCCCACCTCCTTCCTTCCTCATTGCCGGCGGGACGCAGGTAAGCTGTGTTCATCGTTCCCGGGGTGTCACACGTAGCGATGTGTGCTGCCTCAGGAACGACGAACAACCGGCGCGCAGAAGGAGGAACGACATTATGAAAATGAACGACGTGTCAACGAGCAACGATAAGGTGAGTATTTTTGGTCGTTAACAGTTGTTTGGAGGTTTCACACGCTACAACATCTCTAACGATGCGGGATGTGCGTCACGAATTTCGTGACCCTGACGACATATCGTTAGATATATCGTAGCGTGTGATGGGGCCTTAAGAAGTGTTTGTCCAAGTCCAGACATAAAGAATGTGCCTTGTGCAGTAAGGAACTATCCAGTTCCTGGACTAAGAGGCTGTGCAGGGGCTGCATTTAGCAGACTCTGTCAGAGGAACAGCCGGGATTTGCCTCTGATCTGAGATCCATCATAACGGAAGAGGTCAGGGATTCCCTCCGATCCCTGTCTGGGGTTAAAAGCTCTGTGATAGCTAAGCCCCCTTCGCCTACTCACGAGGACTCTGATAGGTCTGATGTGGAATGTGATTCTTCCGGCTCTACTTCGCGCTCCTCTTCAGATAGCAACTCAGGAGGTCGCCAGTGCCTCCCAATCGAGAATATGAGGAAGTTAGTTAAGGCTGTGCGGTCAACTATGGGCATCCCAGACGAGAAACCTGAAAAATCTATCCAGGATCGGCTGTTTGGGGGCATAAAGCAGAAAAAACAACGCTCCTTCCCGGTTGTTGATAAAGTGTAAGCTTTGATTACTCGAGAATGGAAAAAGCCTGTTAAGAAAAAGAGTTTCCTTCCAAGTGCCTTTAAGAGGAAGTATCCATTTGAGGATGCCTCCTGCTCCATCTGGGATAAGGCTCCAAAATTGGATGTTTCAGTCGCCAAGGCATCTAGAAAGTTTGCCTTGTTATTTAAGGACATGGGTTAATTGAAAGACCCGTTGGATAAAAAAGCAGATCACTTCCTGAAAAATACCTGGGTGGACTGAGACCCGCCATTGCTGCTACCTGTACAGCTAGATCCCTGACAATATGGATCGATGAACTGGAAGACCAGTTTAGATCAAAGGCACCAAAGGAGAAAATTACTTCGTCCCTTTCTAGATTGCGGGGAGCGGCGACCTTCCTTGTGGACGCCTCAGAGGACTCCACTAAGTTGGAAGCAAAGTCAGCATCCCTCTCTAATGCAGATAGAAGAGCACTTTGGTTAAAATGCTGGCCGGGGGATATGCAAATGTGCTGCCCCCGCGTCAGCAGCCTGCTGCCGCTGCTCGGATCCGGATCCGCGGTGGCTCGAGGGGTCTCCGGACCTGGGAGTCAGGGTCGCGCGGCCACTCAGAATTAAAAGGTGGTTGTTTATGTACTCAATCCAATAACACTACCCCCGACAACTAAACCAAAGTTTTGGACACCGCTGCCACTTGGAGGAAGCACGCCTGGATCCCATGCCCGTTGGTGTTGCCTGTTAATCTGTGACCTTTTCCTGGCACCTTGTTCTCTAGTTGGTCCCTATAGTATGAAACTAGTTGGGTCCTGCTCACCAGTATGGCTAACTGGATGAGCTTGCTCTCAGGGTTCACGTTTGGGATTTTGTGGACCGTGTGAGTGGAAAGTCCTATCCCCCTCGTTACGCTAGTACCCCAATTTTGGAGCAGGTGGAGAATGGATCTTGAAGGCTCTGTCCTCGTCGGGTAAATTATCAAGACGCCTGAAGCTTTTTCCTGACCTAGGGTCCCCGTACCCCGTCGTGCCCTGGCCCCTGCCCGGTGATGACACAAGGCTGCCGGCTGTCCTCCTTGACAGTCCGTGCCCCTTGTCACGATCCACTGTGACCGGGGTCCAGCTCCTACCAGGTCCAGACCAACGTCTGCCACCTAGTAGTTCCAAGGAGCCCAGCTCCTGACCTCCTCTCTCTTTCACCTCCAACACTACACCGCTCCGTGACCTCTCCTCTCGACAGTAACTCCACAACTCACTGTCTCCTGACACTCCTGACCTTCCCTAAACCAACCCCCCAAGTCGGCGACCCTATTCCACTCAGGCCGTCCTCTGGTGTGTGTGGTGCAGAGTATTCCTAGGATTTTAATTAGCTGTTCTTGGCAACACCAATGGTCCGGGACCCTTAACCAAGGAGGAGATTAATACTGTGCAGAAGGGCAGATTGCACAATACCCTGTGAGGACCTGATAGGCCAGGGCATCACACAAACAAAATATAAGCTTTGCAACATCCCTTGTCAAGGAGAATATCTGTTTGGGCCGGTCCTGGATAACATCCTAGAATAGGCTAGTGATAAGAAAAGTGGCTTTCCCTTTCCGTCCTTTCCATCTTCAAGGCGGGCCTTTCGAAAGAAGCAAGTTCACCGGAACGCCTCACGAAGGGATCGGAATACTTGGTCCGATAGAAAGAAGCCGGGAAAGGGGTTCATGTTCAAGGGACCCTCAAAAGACCAGAAAAAATCATCCCAGTGACTCGCTTTCCCAGGTCGGAGAGGCTCTCTCTGTTTCTTCCGGCTTGGGAAAAGATATCGTCAAGTTCATGGATCCTGGGCCTAATAAGATCAGGACTCCAGCTACCCTTCCATCACCCTCCTCCTCAACGGTTCCTGATTACTCCTCTACGACGCTCTCCTACGGAACAACTGGCTTTGGAAACAGAGATCCAACAACTCCTCTTCAAAGGGGTTCTGATGGAGGTTCCCGAACAAGAACAAGGGGACGGATTCTACTCCATCCTCTTTCTGGTGAGGAAGCCCGACGGTTCATATCGAACCATAATAAACCTGAAAGCTGTCAACCTATTCCTTTGGATCGACCGCTTCAAAATGAAGTCAGTGAGATCCATAGTGAAATATCTGTATCCCCAATGTTATCATGTCTCGATCCACTCTATTCCAAAGCTTCCTCAGAGTAGCCCTGTACATGGGCAGTCGGGTCTGCCATTTTCAATACAAAGCCCTCCCCTTTGGTCTAGCAATAGCCCCAAGGATTTTCATGAAGCTAATAGCGGAAATGACTGCTTATCTGCGTCAGAGGGAAGTCCTTCTTATTCCTTATCTGGACAAATTCTTGATCGTAGGCACCTCAGCTCAACATTGCCCAGCTCTTCTACAGTAGGTGCAAGCTTCCCTGCTGGAATTGGGCTGGTTGATCAACCAGGAGAAGTCCAGATTAATCCCGTCAAAGGTTCAGCTGTTTCTGGGACTCTCTTGGGTCTCAAATACTCAAATCTGTCACCTACCAAATTCCAAAGTGGAAGCTCTTCAGACCCGGATAGAACGGATTCTGCGGACAGATTGCATATCTCTCAGGGGTGCAATGTCCCTTCTGGGCTCCCTGACTTTGGCCATCCCGGCAGTCCGATGTGGTCAATCGCACACCAGGGTCCTGCAGTGGAATGTCTTGCAACATCAGAACGCTCGGGAGATCAAGTAGACAGTCTCATTGTTCTCAGCCCTCGCACGCTGCAGTCCCTCTATTGGTGGTTAAATCCAGTCAATTTAGAAAGGGATAGTACCAGAGCCGGTGGTGGTGACAACCGACGTAAGCTTGTACGGTTGGGGAGCACATTTTGACAATCATTTCATTTAGGGAAGATGGTCTGGAGGAGAAGCTCAAAGTTCCTCAAATACAAGGGAATTGCTGGCGGTAGAAAGAGCGTTAGGTCACTTCCTACCATCCCTGATGGGTCACCACTTCGAAGTTTTGTCAGAAAACCAGGCAACGGTAGCATATCTCAACCACCAGGTGGGTACTCGCTCAAGGCATCTTATGACAATTGCAAGCAGAATCATGACTCTGGCAGAGGCTCACCTAGAATCCCTATCAGCAGTACACATCAGAGGGAAGGAGAACACTATGGCAGACTTTCTCAGTCGCAACTGGTTTCACCAAGGAGAATGGTCTTTAAAACAGTCTGTTTTCAACAGGATAATGGAGAGGTAGGGGGTACCAGAGATGGACCTCTTTGCGACCAGACACAGCAGGAAGGTTCACAAATTATGTTCCCTGGATCCGAGGGATCATCCTCACTCAGTAGATGCACAATTGCTCAGATGGGACCTCTACCTTGCATATGCCTTCCCTCCGATCACCCTCATTCCTGCAGTACTAAGGAAGATACGGGAGGAACGAGCAGTAGTGATTCTCATAGCCCCCTTTTGGCCAAAGAGACCATGGTTTTATTGGCTGACCAATTTGTCCATAACCGAGCCATGGGTTCTTCCAGAATTACCAGATCTCCTATCTCAGGGTCCAGCATTCCACCCACAGAACACCAGGGTACATCTGGCGGCGTGGAACTTGACATGTCACTGTTAGGAGACAAGGGGTTTTCTCCTGGTCTAGTCTCTACCTTAATGCAGTGTAGGAAACCTGTAACTACACTGATCTATGGGCGGATATGGAACAAGTTCTTAGCCTCCACGGGTGCAGATCCTGCTAAGCCGGCCCCTGTCCCTGTCATATTAGAATTCCTCCAGAGGGGTTGGGAATTGGGTCTGTCGGTTAGTACCCTTAAAGTGCAAGTTTCAGCCTTGAGTACCTTGTATAACCATGCCCTGGCTGGAGATCACTGGGTGTCTAAGGCGGGCTTTGCACACTACGACATCGCAGGTGCGATGTCGGTGGGGTCAAATTGAAAATGACGCACTTCCGGCATCGCATGCGACGTCGTAGTGTATAAAGCCTAGATGATACGATTAACGAGCGCAAAAGCGTCGTAATCGTATCATCGCTGCAGCGTTGGCGTAATCCATAATTACGCTGACGCGACAGTCCGATGTTGTTCCTCGCTCCTGCGGCAGCACACATCGCTGTGTGTGAAGCCGCAGGAGCGAGGAACATCTCCTACCGGCGTCACTGCGCCTTCCGTAGAATATGCGGAAGGAAGGAGATGGGCGGGATGTTTACATCCCACTCATCTCCGCCCCTCCGCTCCGATTGGCCGCCTGGCGTGTGACGTCGCAGTGATGCCGCACGACCCGCCCCCTTAACAAGGAGGCGGGTCGCCGGCCAGAGCGACGGTCGCAGGACAGGTGAGTCCATGTGAAGCTGCCGTAGCGATAATGTTCGCTACGGCAGCTATCACAAGGATATCGCTGCTGCGACGGGGGCGGGTACTATCGCGCTCGGCATCGCAGCATCGGCCTGCGATGTCGCAGCGTGCAAAGTACCCCTTAGTTTATTAGAGCCTGTGCTATATCCAGACCTCGGCGCAGCATGCCCCTACCATCATGGGTCTTAACTTAGTTCTCTCGGCTTTAACACAGCCCCTGTTTGAGCCCATAGATTCCATATCACTCAAACATGTCCCTCAAAACAATTCTTCTGGTCGCCCTCACCTCAGCTCGCAGGGTTAGTGATCTACAGGCCTTGTCCATAACTCCTCCATATACTCAGTTTTTGGGCGACAGAGTAGTTTTAAGAATGGACCCCGCCTATTTACCGAAAGTACATTCTCACTTCCATAGGTCGCAAGAGATAGTGCTCCCTTCTTTTTATAACAACCTTTCTACTCAGGTGAAGATAGAGTGGCACTGCCTGGATGTTAGGCGGTGTCTTCAGCAGTATCTGTTGGTCACTTCATAATGGAGGAAGGACAAGTCTCTGTAGTCTTCCACAGGGTTGTAGGAAGGGGCTTAGGGCTTCTAAGTCCACCTTAGCCATGTGGATCAGGGATGCCATCTCCATTGCTTACATGGCTAGTGATGAAGACGTGCCTCCTGGTCTAAAGGCTCACTCCACACGAGCGATGGCATCTTCCTGGGCGGAGAGATCAGAGGTCTCCATCGAGCAGACCTAGAGATCTAAAGGGGGCTTTACACGCAACGATATCGCTAACGATATGTCGTCAGGGTCACGGAATTTGTGACGCACATCTGGCGCCGTTAGCGACGTCGTTGCGTGTGACACTTATGAGCGAGTGTTAACGATCAGAAATACTCACCTAATCGTTGATCGTTGACACGTCGTTCATTTCCCAAATATCGGTCCTTGTTCTGGACACAGGTTGTTCGTCATTCCTGAGGCAGCACACATCGCTACGTGTGACACCCCGGGAACGACGAACAACAGCCTTCCTGCGTCATCCGGCAACGAGGTGGGCTTGTCGTTAATGCGGCTGGTCTCCACCCCTCCGCTTCTATTGACGGGCCACTGTGTGACGTCGCTGAGACGGCGAACGAACCTCCCCCTTAAAAAAGAGGTTGTTTGCCGCCCGCAGCCACGTCGCTAGGAAGGTTAGTACGTGTGACGCTTCCAAGCGATATGCAGCGATTTGCCTGTGACGCACAAACGACAGGGGCGGGTGCTTTCACGAACGACATCGCTAGCGATGTCGCTGCGTATAAAGCAGCCTTAAAAGTCAAGAGCATTGATAGGGTGAGTCTGGGGGCCAGAGGAGGCAATTATAAACAGGAACTTTTGAAGAAGTAAACTAGATGGATGTTACTCTAGAATTACTCCCAGAGGCCTAAGTGAGTTTTGAGCTTCAAATCCTTTATATAAATTGTGAGTGTGAAGTTTAATCCAGAGTTCTTATTTTATTATTCTATGGAGTTTTTACATTTTGTTTCATTTCTAAATACATTCTTTACAGTTTATGCCCTTGCCACAGTGATATGATCTACAGTCCACCTGATCATTAGTTGCTTCCAAGCATCTTCGTCTAAAGATTAATTCTGATTACCATCTCCACCAAATTAAAGCTGGATGAGGAAGATTACAGTTATCTTTCAGATTGTCATTAATGGCTTGTATATTCTATGCATTTGTTATGATTAATATATTTGTGACTAATGATCTATTCATACATTGTTAGTGTATGTGTATTGTGTTTATTGCATCAGCTGCTTATACAGTGCAGCCATATTTCAGATGGCACAACTGCATATTTCCCTCAGTCTATGTTATAAGTATTTTACATAATATGGTGGGCGCATTTTGTTTATCGATGTCCATCGTGCAGGTGAGCGTGTACATGCAGTGCTTGGCAGTTGTGTGCTGCCTGGCCACTATGGACGAGTGCCATTATAGCTCGGGAGGTGAGTCATGTGAGAGGTGTACTGTCTCCTGTCAACACAAGTGTCATCGGAATTGCAGACCATGTGACCCAATGACGCTGTGTGTTCTGCCCTTCCCTCACTGCGGCTGTGCATCACGCTGCTGCAAGCACACATGGGACCCACAGTCTCATGATGGACATGAGGGCATTATAAAAAGTAGCTGGATTTGCCCTATACACACCTCATGAAGAAACCGCGTCAAGGTGGGTGTATAGAGGCTAGTACTTAAAACTATATATACATGACTGCAAGTATGTCTTCATTGCATTTCTTATATAGACGTTCTCTTTTGTTATATGACTATTGACATGCATGACAAGTATCTGTTAAGGTTAATGACATCCACTAATGTCTATTTTGGCATATAGCATGCACTATGCCCTATAGACAGGATTTACACCTACTCAGGTTAATGATGTGTGGGTTATGATAGAGATTGCTGCCTGTCATTCACATAGTAGTGTATTTTTCTAGTTATAGATACATATTATTTGTGAGTACACTAGACTTGTGACGGATCTTTATTTATTTTATCCCTGTGTTACTATACTGGGCAATATATGGGTTCAGTGCAATATACAGGTGTAGCTCAATAAATTAGAATATCATCAAACAGTTAATTTATTTCAATAATTCAATACAAAAAGGGAAACTTTTATAGTATACTAGTGTTGTACCTGGCATAGTAACTGTCTCTCTCCCAGTCTCTGTCTGTTTCCCTGTCTGTCTGTCTGTGTCTCTCTCTCTGTCTCTTTCCCTGTCTGTCTCTTTCCCGGTCTGTCTCTCTCTGTCTCTTTCCCTGTCTGTCTATCTCTGCCTGTCTCTTTCCTTTTCTGTTTTTTTTTTCTTTCTGTCTTTTTCCCTTTCTCTGTCTGTCTGTCTCTGCCTGTGTCTGTCTGTATCTTTCCCTGTCTCTCTTTCCCTGTCTGTCTGTCTGTCTGTCTGTCTGTCTGTCTATCTATCTGTCTCTTTCCCTGGCTGCATTGTGACATGCCAACATTCCATTCAATGGCGTGGCCGCACATTGTGACACGCCAACATTCCTCTGACGTTCTGGCTGCATTGTGGCTCCCAGCTCCATTGACTTTAATGGAGGCAGGTTTTTTTGGCAAATAACTGTAGCGTGGGGTTAAAATTTCCCGTCAAAACATAGTCTATGACGTTTCCTGAGTCACATGGGTTTCTGTGCAAAATTTCGTGATTGTACATGAGACGGTGCGGATTCCTTTAGTGGACACACACACAAACAGACACACTCAGCTTTATATAATAGATAGATCACTCTGTTTGTAATGACTATTTCAAGTGTTTATTTTTATTAATGTTGATAATTATGGCTTACACCCAATGAAAACTCAAAAGTCATTATCTCAGAAAATTAGAATATTATATAAGATCAACTGAAAAAATTATTTTAAACTCAGAATGTTGGCCTACTGAAAAGTCTGTACAGTAAATGCACTCTACTTGGTTGGAGCTCCTTTTGCATAAATTAGTGCATCAATGTGGTGTGGCATGGAGGCGATCAGCTTGTCGCACTGCAGATGGAAGCCTAGGTTGCTTTGATAGAAGCCTTCAGCTCCTCTCCAATGTTCGGTATGGTGTCTATCATCTTTCTCTTGACCATACCCTATAGATTCTCTGTGAGGTTTAGGTCAGGCGAGTTTGCTGGTCAATCAAGCACAGTGATACTGTCATTACTAAACCAGGTATTGATACTTTTGGCAGTGTGGACGAACTTAATATGGCTTAGCCCGTACATCTACATCTCACCCTTTTATTCGGCGTGTCCGCGAGACCCCTGCGTCCGAATACCCTCGAGCCACCCCCTTAGGAGGTCTGGATCCGAGCAGTGGCGGCTGCTGGCACGGGGGTGGCACACCCGAAAACTTGGCGTCACATACAGGATTCTTATCCATCCACTTTCCTGGTGGAAGTGCGCCTTGTATTGGACAGTCAGCAGTGATCCGTTGAAAACTTTTCGGAAGTCGCCATTTTTGGGCACGAAAACTGCAGCCCAGCATCTTCTTCCCCGAGAAAGGGCGCGAAAGCCGAAGCCCCGCCCCCTGGGAACATGGCCGGAAGGTGAACCCCGAGGTCATAAAACGAAACTAACAAGCCGCAAAAGAGAGTGGCGGCAAAAGACCAAGGGTGGGCGGGTGAAAAATTTTCAGCATGTGACCCATGCAAATAAAGGGCAGGGACTCCAGGACTCTGCCACCCTTTTGTTCCTTGACACCAACAACGCAACATGGCTGACAAGTCTGGCAAGCCCGCAGTGGAGGAGCCCGTACCCGGAACAGCCGATTGGGTGGAAGCCCAGACCGAGCACATGTGCCGCAGGATCCAGGCACAGGTGAGCTTCTTGCTGAAGCGATGGACGGCCGAGATGGCAGAGTTAGCTGCAGCCGTTCGGGCCCGTGAAGTGTAGGCAGCCTCGGAGGAGTGGGTAAGCGACCCATGCCCCTATGTCCCCCAGGGACCGGCTGACCAGGCTGAGGGGCCCAGTCTGCCCCTGCCCGCCACACTGCCTTCCTCGCCGCCCGCACCTGTTGCACACACCCTGCTCGGTCCGCTGCCACCAACAATGGCAGCGGTACCCGTCCCGTCTGCCTGCGAGGGCCCGCCAGCAGAAGCCACCGGCAGCGAGCCAGTCACAACCCCAGCACCCGTACCAGCTCCACGCCAGCTTAAAGCCCGGAAGGTGTCCCGTCCGATCCCAAGCCCGGCAGCAAACCAGATGACAACGGTCCCGGAGGAAGTAGCACCCGCGATGACGACGTCCCCGGACATCCACCCAGCCGCAGCGGAGACAGTCCCCGACCGGAAGCCAGCACCGCCAGAGACACTGACTGCTCCGAAACTTCCGACCTCAGCTGAGGCGCAGCAGGGATGCACCTGCGGGGTAGCAGAGCGGGCCATGCCACAGCGGGGCCCTCCATTGCCAAAGGTGCAGGTCTTAGCCGGCACAGAGGGACCACGGCTGGGCCTGGCCCCTGCGCAGGTAGAAACTGAGCAGGCAGCAGATGCTCAGTACTGGCAGCGGCGCCAGCTGGGCAAGGAGATTGCAGCCCGGGAGAAAAGAAAGGCGGAGGTCCTGTCCCGGACCTACAGTGAGAAGGATCACCTCAGGAATGCCACTTTCCGGGTGCGGGGCCCGACGTACCAAGGCCAGGTCCGGCACTTTAACCCCCAGAAGGGGTGGGGCTTTATTTATGAGGCCGAAATCTTCGTGTCCCGGAGGGACGTGGCCCCTCATTTGCCTGTTGGCCACCCAGACCAGGACCTGGAGCTTGGAGAGCTGGTGACGTACACCCGGCATGGCAGAGAGGGGGTGGTTCGCCCTAGATGTAAAAAAATGGGTGAGCAAAGGAAAAAGGTATTACCTCCGCCCCTCTCTGCCACTCTCCAGCCCCGAAGATGATGTTTAGGTAGTGGTTCCCGGCTACCTCCCCTGCAAAGTCCCCGTTGGGACTGTTATCCGTTAAAAGTTTGTGAAAAATGTTTTAAAAAAGACCATGCCTTTGAACTGGCAGGTCAACCCATACACTATTGGGTCTTGTAAATAGTCCCTGACCAACCTTCTCACCTGCCGCAGTCTCTGGAGAGGCTGATTGGAGGAAGGGCCAGCGGTAGAGTCGGCCCCAAGAAATTGCCCGTGACACACAAACGATGGGGGCGGGTGCGATCGCAAATGCGATCACACGATTAATTGAAGCATGTAAAGCAGCCTTAACAGGAACACTGCATTTCTTCTGATCACAACTGTGCAACTCTGACTAACAGAAATGAATAAGCGATAAGACTGCTGATCCTTAAAGTCCCCTACGGGGACTAGTGAAATAAAAAAAAAAAAAAGTTAAAAAAAAGTTTAAAAAATTGAAAAAAATAAAGAAACCTAAAAGTTCAAATCACCCCCCATTCACCCTATTGAAAATTAAACATTAAAAAAATATACACACATTTGGTATCACCATGTTCAGAAATGCCCGATTATATCAAATATCAAATCAATTAACCTGATCAGTAAACTGAGTAGCAGCAAAATCTTTATCTTTATCTCACAATGCAATTTTTGCTGACGAGGAAAGCGTGCAGATGGGTTTTTTTTAAAGTTATCGTGTATGCCATTAGTACCTTTTGGGGTAGGGCATTCCATAATTTGACTGCTTTAACAGTAAAGAACCCTGTCCTATTTAGCTGCTTGAAAAAGTATGTATTCTTCTGTAACACTGCATCATTTCACAGTCAAACATACCTGGCTGAAATCATGGAACCAGGGGGGTCTGTGATACCGTGGGGAAAATAAGTATTTAATACATTGCCAATTTTGCAAGTTTTCCCACCTACAAAGAATGGAGAGGTCTGTAATTTTTATCGTAGGTACACTTCACCTGTGACAGACAGAATAAACAAAAAATCTAGAAAGTCAAATTTTATGATTTTTAAATAATTAATTTGCATTTTATTGCATGAAAGAAGAAGTATTTGATAAATAGAAAAACAGAACTTAATATTTGGTACAGAAACCTTTTGTTTGCAATTACAGAGGTCAGACATTTCCTGTAGTTCTTGTCCAAGTTTGGACTCTCTGCAACAGGGATTTTGGCCCACACCTCCATAGAAATCTTCTCCAGATCTTTCAGGTTTCAGGGCTGTCACTGGGCAATATTGAGTTTCAGCTCCCTCCTAAGATTTTTCTATTGGGTTAAGGTCTGGAGACTGATTGGGCCACTCCAAGACCTTTAAATGCTTCTTATTGAGCCACTCCTTAGTTGCCTAGCTGTGTGCTTCAGGTCATTGTCATCCTGGAAGACCCACCATTAATCATCTTCAATGCACATACTGAGGGAAGGAGGTTGTTGACCAAAATCTCGTGATACCAGACCAAATCCATCCTCCCTTCAATATGGTGCAGTCATCCTGTCCCCTTTGAAGAAAAACACCCCAAAAGTATGATGTTTCCACCCCCATTCCTCACAGTTAGGATGGCATTTTGGGGGTTGTACTCATCCTGCTTCTTCCTCCAAACACCTTGTGTGGAGTTGATGCCAAAAAGTTCTATTTTGGGCTCAGCTGACCATATTACCTTCTCCCATGCATCCTCTGAATCATCCAGATGGCCATTGGCAAATTTTAAATGGGCCTAGACATGCTGGCGTGAGAAGGGGGACCTTGCCTGCAGAATTTTAATCCATGATGGCATAGTGTGTTACAAATGGTAATCTTTTTGACTGTGGTCCCAGCGCTCTAAAGGTCATTGACCAGGTCATCCCATGTAGTTTTGGTTTCATTCCTGACCTTTTTCAGAATCATACATACCCCACTAGGCAATACCTTGCATGGTGCCCCAAACCAAGTCAGATTGACAGTCATTGTGCATTTCTTCCATTTTGTAATAACTGCACCAACAGTTGTTGCCTTCTCACCAAGCTGCTTGCCTATTGTTCTGTAGCCCATCCCAGCTGTGTGTAAGTCTGCAATTTTGTCCCTGGTGTCCTTACACAGCTCTTGGTCTTGGCCATAGTGGACACGTTGGAGTGTGATTGATTGAGTGTGTGAACATGTGTTTTTCATACAGGTAACAGGTTCAAACAAGGTGCCATTAATACAGGTAATGAGTGCACAGTAGGACGGCTTCTTTAAGAAAAAATAACAGGTATGTGAGAGGCACAATTCTTGATGATTGGTAGATAATCATATACCTTTCATGCAAAAAAATGCAAATTCATTTTTTAAAAATCATACAATGTGATTGTCTGGATTTTTTATGCTCTGTGTCAGAGTCGAAGTGTACCTATGATAAATTTACAAACCTCTCCTTTCTTTGCAGGTGGAAAAACTTTCAAAATCGTTAGTGTAACAAATACTTATTTTCCTCACTGTATAGGGCCATATACACTCTGCGACATCGCTAACGATATATCACCGGGGTCACGGTGTTTGACGCACATCTGGCATCGTTAGCGACATCGCAGCATGTGACAGGCTGGAGCGACCTTAAACGATCGCAAAAGAGGTAAAAATCGTTAGTCTGAGAGAGGTCATTTATGTATGAAAAATCGTCTGGTCAGTGGCGAAGTTGTTCCTCGTTCCTGCCGCATCACACATCGCTATGTGTGACACCGCAGGAGCGACAAACATCTCCTTACCTCCGTCCACCGGCAATGAGGAAGGAAGGAGATGGGCAGCATGTTCCAGCCGCTCATCTCCGCCCCTCCTCTGATATTGGACGGCTGCCGTGTGACGTCGCTGTGACGCCGCACGAACCGCCCCCTTAGAAAGGAGGCAGTTTGCCGGCAACAGCGACGTTGCAGGGAAGGTAAGTCCGTGTGACGGTTGTAAGCGATGTTGTGCGCCACGGGCAGCGATTGCCCGTGACGCACAACCGAAGGGGGCAGGTACGCTCGCTAGCGATATCGATCGCGATATCACAGCGTGTAAAGTACCCTTATATGTCTTAACATTTACTTGGGAGGGAAGGAGGCATGGGGCAAAGTGTTACTACTTGGGCACATTTTAGGGCAATAGGTGAATTTGTGAAAGGGGGAATCAATATTGTGAGGAGCAGTGTGGGGGGATATTATACAGAGGGGAAGTGTGGGAGTTTATTATACAGAGGGGCAGTATGTGTGAAGATATTATACAGTGCCTTGCAAAAGTAATTGGCCCCCTTGAATTTTTCAACCTTTTCCCACATTTCAGGCCTCAAACATAAAAGATAAAAAATTTTAATGTTATGCTCAAGAGTCAACAAGTGGGACACAATTGTAAAGTTGAATGAAATTTATTGATTATTTTAAACTTTTATAAAAAATAATAAACTGAAAATTGGGGTGTGCAATATTATTCGCCCCTTTAAGTTAATATTTTATAGCGCCACCTTTTGCAGCAATTACAGCTGCAAGTCGCTTGGGGTATGTATCTATCAGTTGTGCACATTGAGAAACTGAAATTCTTGCCCATTCTTCCTTTGCAAACAGCTCAAGCTCAGTGAGGTTGGATGGAGAGCGTTTGTGAACAGCAGTTATCAGCTCTTTCCACAGATTCTCGATTGGATTCAGGTCTGGACTTTGACTTGGCCATTCTAACAAATTGAATACGTTTATTTGTGAACTAATCCATTGCAGATTTTTCTTTATGTTTTGGGATCATTGTCCTGTTAAAAGACAAATCTATGTCCCAGTGCCGGGTCTTTTGTAGGCTCCAACAGGTTTTCTTCAAGAATGGTCCTGTATTTGGCTCCATCCATCTTCCCATCAATTTTAACCATCTTCCCTGTCCCTGCTGAATAAAAGCAGGCCCAAACCATGATGCTGCCACCTGCATGTTTGACAGTGGGGTGGTGCGTTCAGGGTGATGAGCTGTGTTGCTTTTATGCCAAACGTATAGTTTGGCATTGTGCCCAAAAGTTCGATTTTGGTTTCATCTGACCAGAGCACCTTATTCCACATGTTTGGTGTGTCTCCCAGGTGGCTTGTGGCAAACTTTAAACGACACTTTTTATGGATATCTTTGAGAAATGGCTATCTCCTTGCCACTCTTCCATAAAGGCCAGATTTGTGCAGTGTACGACGGATTGTTGTCCTATGGACAGACTTTCCCACCTCAGCTGTAGATCTCTGCAGTTCATCCAGAGTGATCATGGGCCTCTTGGCTGCATCTCTGATCCTTGATGAGAAGAAATTTTTGAGGGACAGCCGGGTCTTGGTAGATTTGCAGTGGTATGATACTCCTTCCATTTCAATATGATCGCTTGCACAGTGATTCTTGGGATGTTTAAAGTTGTGGAAATCTTTTTAACCAAATCCGGCTTTAAACTTCACAACAGTATCACAGACCTGCCGGTTGTGTTCCTTGGTCTTCATGATGCTCTCTGTGCTTTAAACAGAACACTGAGACTATAACAGAGCAGGTACATTTATATGGAGACTAGATTACACACAGGTGGCTTATATTTATCATCATCAGTCATTTAGGACAACATTGGATCATTCAGAGATCCTCAGTGAACTTCTGGAGTGAGTCTGCTGCACTGAAAGTAAAGGGGCCGAATAATATTGCACGCCCCAATTTTCAGTTTATTATTTTTTTTAAAAGTTTAAAATAAGAAAATCCACTTGTGACTTTTAGGATCGCTACTTCCAATAGGTGGCGCTGTGCTAGAGTTTGTCTCCTTTACTGGAGAGACAATTTGAATATTTCCCAGAGGGGCATTGCAGCTATAAGTCCCCTTACCTGGCAGCCAGACTGGCTTGCAAAGTCTCCTTAAGGAGAATAGTGTTCCCCCGTGGTCCCCACATAGCTTTCTCATGAGCCAGATCAGACACCCCCATACTTTGCACTGACGAGGGGCAAGCACCCCGAAACACCGTGTCTGCAAATTGGGATTCTGATCTGGCTTATATATCCTGAGTCATATTGCAAAGGATTGTTGAAAATCCACTTGTGACTTTTAGGATCGCTACTTCCAATAGGTGGCGCTGTGCTAGAGTTTGTCTCCTTTACTGGAGAGACAATTAAAATAAGAAATAAATTTCGTTCAACTTCACAATTGTGTCCCACTTGTTGATTCTTCACCATAAAATTTAAATTTTTCATCTTTATGTTTGAAGCCTGAAATGTGGGAAAAGTTGAAAAATTCAAGGGGGCTAAATACTTTTGCAAAGCACTGTACAGAGGGGCAGTGTGTACGTGGCGTTATTATACAGAGGGGCAGTGTGTGTGAGGGGATATTTAACAGGGGCAGTGTGTGTGGGGATATTATACAGAGAAGCAGTGTGTGGGGAAGATATTACACAGTGGGGAATACTATACAGAGCGGAAATGTGTGGGGGATATTATAGAGAGGGGCAGTGCGTGGTGTGGATATAATACAGAAGGGTAGTGTGTGGGGGATATTATACAAAGGGGCAGTGTGTAGTGGATATTATACAGAGAGGCAGTGTGTGACGGACATTATACAGAGAGGCAGTATGTGGGGGACATTATACAGAGAGGCAGTGTGTGGGGGAGAAATTATACAGAGGGGCAGTGTGTGTGGGATATTTTACAGAGGGGCAGTGTGTGTGGGATATTTTACAGAGGGGCAGTGTGTGTGGGATATTTTACAGAGGGGCAGTGTGTGGGGGATATTTTACAAACGGGCAGTGTGTGGGGGATATTTTACAAACGGGCAGTGTGTGGGGGATATTTTACAAAGAGGCAGTGTGTGGGGGATATTTTACAAAGAGGCAGTGTGTGGGGGATATTTTACAAAGAGGCAGTGTGTGGGGGGATATTTTACAAAGAGGCAGTGTGTGGGGGGATATTTTACAAAGAGGCAGTGTGTGAGAAATATTATACAGGGGCAGTGTGTGGCGATATTAAACAGAGGGATAGTGTGTGGGGGGATATACAGAGGGGAAGTGTATGGGGGATATTTTACAGAGGAACAGTGTGTATTGGATATTACACAGAGGGGCAGTGTGTGGGAAAACTATACAGAGGAGAAGTATGTGGAGGTATATTACACAAAGGGGAAGTGTATGGGGGATATTATACAGAGGTGAAGTGTTGGGTTTTATTATACAGAGGGGCAGTGTGTGGGGGATATTATATACAGGGACAGTGTGTGTATAGGGATATTATACAGAGAGGTAGTGTGTGGGGAGGATATTAAACAGAGGTACAGTGTGTGGAGGGATATTATATAGAGTGCCAGTGTGTGGTGGATATCACACAGAGGGGTAGTGTGGCATAGATATTCAGACAGTCAGTGTGTGTGGGGTATTATACAGAGGGGCAATGTGTAGTGGGATATATTTCACAGCAGGGCAGGATACTATACAGAGTGGCAGTGTGTTGGGGGATATTATACAGAGGGTGAGTGTGTGGAGATATTAAACAGAGGGATAGTGTGTGTTGGCATATTATACAGAGCAGGGGTGTACACAGAAATCATGGGGCCCCATAGCAAAAGTCTGAATGGGGCCCCCAGTAAAAAAAAAATACAATCAAATATTAACATAATAAACAGCATACACATTACTGGGGGCGACTTACACATTACTGGGGGGAACATAAAAGTTACGGGGGCCAGTGGGGGGCATACAAGTTATTTGGGGGGCGCATATACACTCCCTGGCAGAAGTTCTGTCGCTTATCCATGTTATGTAAATAAAAGCTATAAATAAATTACTACTATGTATATATATATATATATATATATATATATATATATATATATATATATATATATATATATTTTTTTTTTATTATTTATTATTATATTTATTTAGTTTTGGGGGGAGGTATGTTTTGTGCAATGTGTGTGTTGTGCAGTATGTGCGTATATTTATGTATGCCGCAGTGTTTGTGTGTTGGGTGTTGTGTGTGTGCAGCGTTGTCTGTGTGTATGGGTGTCTGTGTAGGGCGGTGTTTGTGGTTCCCAGTGTGTGTGTGTGTGTGTTGTGCAGTGCGCGTGTGTGTGTGTGTTGGGGGAAGGTGTGCACCTCCCATCGTGCTCCATCCCCCATGCTGCGCACCCCCCATCGTGCTCCATCCCCCATGCTGCGTACTCCCCATCGTGCTCCATCCGCCATACTGCGCACTCCCCATCGTACTGCATCCCCCATGCTGCGCACTCCCAAACGTGCTCCATCCGCCATACTGCGCACTCCCAAACGTGCTCCATCCGCCATGCTGCGACTCCCAAACGTGCTCCATCCGCCACGCTGCGCACTCCCAAACATGCTCCATCCGCCATGCTGCGCACTCCCAAACGTGCTCCATCCCCCATGCTGCGCACTCCCAAACGTGCTCCATCCCCCATGCTGCGCACTCCCAAACGTGGTCCATCCGCCATGCTGCGCACTCCCAAACGTGCTCCATCCCCCATGCTGCGCACTCCCCATCGTGCTCCATCCCCCATGCTGCGCACCCCCCATCATGCTCCATCCCCCATGCTGCACCAGCATCAGCCTCTCTGCCCGCAGCATCAGCCTCTCTGCCCGCAGCATCAGCCTCTCTCCTCCCAGCATCAGCCTCTCTCCTCCCAGCATCAGCCTCCCCCAGCTTCAGCCTCGCTCCTCCCAGCATCAGCCTTTTCTGTCCCTAGCATCAGCCTCTCTCCTCCCAGCCTACCCCAGCCTCAGCCTCCCCCAGCATCAGCCTCTCTTCTCTCAGCCTCCCCCTCCCAGCCTTCCCCAGGATCAGCCTCTCTCCTCCCAGCATCAGCCTTTTCTGTCCCTAGCATCAGCCTCTCTCCTCCCAGCCTACCCCAGCCTCAGCCTCCCCCAGCATCAGCCTCTCTTCTCTCAGCCTCCCCCTCCCAGCCTTCCCCAGGATCAGCCTCTCTCCTCCCAGCATCAGCCTCTCTCCTCCCAGCATCAGCCTTTTCTGTCCCCAGCATCAGCCTCTCTCCTCCCAGCCTACCCCAGCCTCAGCCTCCCCCAGCATCAGCCTCTCTTCTCTCAGTCTCCCCCTCCCAGCCTTCCCCAGGATCAGCCTCTCTCCTCCCAGCCTCCTCCAGCACGCCGTGCTCCTCTGCCGACACAAATCCGATCGCATATACACACACACACACACACACACACCCGATCGCATACACTCACACACACCCGATCGCATACACTCACACACACCCGATCGCATACACTCACGCACACACACATTGACGATATTGCTCATATGCGCTCACACTCACAACATCCGGAGATACCACATGCTTCTGGCCATGTGATCCTCCGGCAGGTCCTGGAATGTCACTCCACAGTATTGCCGCCGAGAAGCAAGCTATATCCCAGGATGTTGTGAGTGTGTGGATGCGATGCGATGTGTGTGTGAGGTGTGTGATCTGATGTGTGTGTGTGCGTGTGTGTGTGTATGTTCCGCCGCTGCAGGACCTTGATGCGCTGGTAACTATGCTACCATGGTTACCAGCGTATCCCGTCCCCCGCTCGCACGGGAGCCCACACCAGCATACGGCGGCAACCCCAGCAATGCGAGGGTATGTGTCGGCTGGGTTGGCGGCGTACGCTGATGTGGGCTCCCGGGGGTACAGTATTCACCTGGGAGTCGTGGCTCCGTGTCGGTCGGTTCGGGGAATGCGTGCGGGGGGCGGGGCCAGAGCGAGCGTGCATTGCGTGAGGGGGGCAGGGCGTGGGCGAGTTGCCAATGCCTGCAGGGTGCCGGGGCGAGAGGCCAATCCGTGCGGGGGGCGGAGCCTAGGCGAGCGGCCGGCCAATCCGTGTGGGGGCGGAGCCTGGGCGAGTGGCCAATCCGTGCGGGGGGGCGGGGCCATGGCGAGCCCAGCGGCCAATCAGCTTTGTGTCACCGTAAGGACACAATTTTGGAGCAAGACAGACAGACAGACAGACAGAATAAGGCAATTATATATATATTATATATATATATTTACTAATAATATTATAAATTACTCTTTTAAAACCTGAAACCCTCCCAAATTTGGTTTAGGTTATGAAAATAAAGTTGCTGCAAAGCTGAAATATTGATCATTTAATGGACACAGAAAGGTCAGATTTTGGCTAGACAAAAGTTTTGTCGCCTTGTCATATAATGCACCCAATCTTAGTGTACATACACACCTGTGCTCACTTAATGATCGCTTAATTAGTGGGTTTGTATAAAAAGAATCCCTGCACCAGACCCTCACTTGAACTGCAACTTAACCTCTGACAACATGCCAAAAATCCACCCTGCGACCAAAGCCTAGATTATCAAGAGGCTTCAAACCAGATCCACTGCAGAGGTGGCTGGCACCTTTTAATATGTCTCAGCATTAAGTACAAAGAATTAAAAAAAGATTTGAAGAGACTGGTACATATGTTTTTGACAAGCCCAGGTCTGGCAGACTCTATAAGACAACTGCTCAGGAGGAACGTTTGTTGGTTAGAAAATCCAAAGCCAGCCCCTTTTCCACTGCAGCAGAGCTCCAACATGCCTGGTCACCTCAAGTCCCTGTGTTAACTAGAACAGTTTGTAGGATTCTGTCTCGAAATGGCCTCCTTGGTCAAATCAGTGCCCAGAAGCCAGCACTAAACAAAAGGCAATTAAAATAACGTATGGCATTTGCCAAGTCCCACAGCCTGCTAAACAGATGGACGCTGGAAAATTGGCAGAAGGTGGATTTCTCTGATGAATCTTCAGTTGAATTACACCACAGCCACCGCAAATACTGCAGGAGACCTACTGGAGCCTGTATGGTTCCAGAAAACAGTTTTGTTTGATGGTGGGAAGATCATGGTCTGGGGTTACATTCAGTATGGGGGTGTGCGAAACATTTGCAAGGTGGAAGGCAATATCAATAGCCTAAGATATCAAGAAGTATTAGCTACCTCTTACATTCCTAATCATAAAAGGGGTCAAATTCTGCAGCAGGATGATGCTCCATCTCATACATCCATCTCTACAACAAAGTTCCTCCTGGCAAAGAAGATCAAGGTGCTCAAGGACTGGCCGTGGCCAGCCCAGTCACCAGACATGAACATCATTGAGCATGTATGGTGTAGGATGAAAGAGGAAGCTTGGAAGACAAAACCAAAGAATTTAGATAAACTCTGGGAAGCATGTAAGACTGCATTCTTTGCTATTCCTGATGACTTCATCAATAAATTGTATGAATCATTGTTGAACCGCATGGATGCAGTCCTTCAAGCTCATGGAAGTCACACAAAATATTAAATATGGCTCTAATAGCACCACAACTTCATTCCCCAATGTTATGCAACATATTTTTGTATTAGAAGTTAATTATTTGTTTGAATTTCACATTACTTTCTGTGGGCGACAACACTTTTGTCTTGCCAAAATCTGACCTTTCTGTGAAATTAAATGATCAATATTTCAGCTTTGCAGCAACTTTATTTTCATAACCTAAACCAAATTTGGGAGGGTTTCAGCTTTCAAAACAGTAATTTATGAAACCAATGGATGAATTTAAAGTCAGGTTATAAGCTTTTATTTACATAACATGGATAAGCGACAGAACGTCTGTCAGGAAGTGTATGTAAATTATGAATTAATCTTTATCCTATCCAGGCTATACATCTACCAGTCCAGTAAGTAGACTATTACCAGCCATGGCTCCGTCTGCAGAGCACCAGTCTAGGCAGTGCTGTGCACCTGTGCTCCTATTTTGTTAGTGTGTGCGACGCCTGACGATCGCAGAGCACCGCAGCACCTGACGTTCGCAGAGTATCGCTGCACCTGATGCTCGCAGAGCACCGCCGCGCCTGACACTCGCAAGCACTGCCGCATCTGCAAACAGTGGAATCAGCCATAGCCAACAAACTAAAGATCTCCAGAGTAAATAGTACTGAAAAAAAAAAAATAGTCCTACCAAAGTGTCTCACAGTAATTAGTGATACATTTACTGCCGCAATAAAAATAATTAAATACAAATCTATAAATATCTACATTTTTTTTTAGTAATGCATAGACAAAATATTCAAATTATCTCTCCAGTAAAGGAGACAAACTCTAGCACAGCGCCACCTATTGGAAGTAGCGATCCTAAAAGTCACAAGTGGATTTTTGACAATCCTTTGCAATATGACTCAGGATATATAAGCCAGATCAGAATCCCAATTTGCAGACACGGTGTTTCGGGGTGCTTGCCCCTCGTCAGTGCAAAGTATGGGGGTGTCTGATCTGGCTCATGAGAAAGCTATGTGGGGACCACGGGGGAACACTATTCTCCTTAAGGAGACTTTGCAAGCCAGTCTGGCTGCCAGGTAAGGGGACTTATAGCTGCAATGCCCCTAAAATTCCACGGGGGAACACTATTCTCCTTAAGGAGACTTTGCAAGCCAGTCTGGCTGCCAGGTAAGGGGACTTATAGCTGCAATGCCCCTCTGGGAAATATTCAAATTGTCTCTCCAGTAAAGGAGACAAACTCTAGCACAGCGCCACCTATTGGAAGTAGCGATCCTAAAAGTCACAAGTGGATTTTTGACAATCCTTTGCAATATGACTCAGGATATATAAGCCAGATCAGAATCCCAATTTGCAGACACGGTGTTTCGGGGTGCTTGCCCCTCGTCAGTGCAAAGTATGGGGGTGTGTGATCTGGCTCATGAGAAAGCTATGTGGGGACCACGGGGGAACACTATTCTCCTTAAGGAGACTTTGCAAGCCAGTCTGGCTGCCAGGTAAGGGGACTTATAGCTGCAATGCCCCTAAAATTCCACGGGGGAACACTATTCTCCTTAAGGAGACTTTGCAAGCCAGTCTGGCTGCCAGGTAAGGGGACTTATAGCTGCAATGCCCCTCTGGGAAATATTCAAATTGTCTCTCCAGTAAAGGAGACAAACTCTAGCACAGCGCCACCTATTGGAAGTAGCGATCCTAAAAGTCACAAGTGGATTTTTGACAATCCTTTGCAATATGACTCAGGATATATAAGCCAGATCAGAATCCCAATTTGCAGACACGGTGTTTCGGGGTGCTTGCCCCTCGTCAGTGCAAAGTATGGGGGTGTCTGATCTGGCTCATGAGAAAGCTATGTGGGGACCACGGGGGAACACTATTCTCCTTAAGGAGACTTTACAAGCCAGTCTGGCTGCCAGGTAAGGGGACTTATAGCTGCAATGCCCCTAAAATTCCACGGGGGAACACTATTCTCCTTAAGGAGACTTTGCAAGCCAGTCTGGCTGCCAGGTAAGGGGACTTATAGCTGCAATGCCCCTCTGGGAAATATTCAAATTGTCTCTCCAGTAAAGGAGACAAACTCTAGCACAGCGCCACCTATTGGAAGTAGCGATCCTAAAAAAGTCACAAGTGGATTTTTGACAATCCTTTGCAATATGACTCAGGATATATAAGCCAGATCAGAATCCCAATTTGCAGACACGGTGTTTCGGGGTGCTTGCCCCTCGTCAGTGCAAAGTATGGGGGTGTGTGATCTGGCTCATGAGAAAGCTATGTGGGGACCACGGGGGAACACTATTCTCCTTAAGGAGACTTTGCAAGCCAGTCTGGCTGCCAGGTAAGGGGACTTATAGCTGCAATGCCCCTAAAATTCCACGGGGGAACACTATTCTCCTTAAGGAGACTTTGCAAGCCAGTCTGGCTGCCAGGTAAGGGGACTTATAGCTGCAATGCCCCTCTGGGAAATATTCAAATTGTCTCTCCAGTAAAGGAGACAAACTCTAGCACAGCGCCACCTATTGGAAGTAGCGATCCTAAAAGTCACAAGTGGATTTTTGACAATCCTTTGCAATATGACTCAGGATATATAAGCCAGATCAGAATCCCAATTTGCAGACACGGTGTTTCGGGGTGCTTGCCCCTCGTCAGTGCAAAGTATGGGGGTGTCTGATCTGGCTCATGAGAAAGCTATGTGGGGACCACGGGGGAACACTATTCTCCTTAAGGAGACTTTGCAAGCCAGTCTGGCTGCCAGGTAAGGGGACTTATAGCTGCAATGCCCCTAAAATTCCACGGGGGAACACTATTCTCCTTAAGGAGACTTTGCAAGCCAGTCTGGCTGCCAGGTAAGGGGACTTATAGCTGCAATGCCCCTCTGGGAAATATTCAAATTGTCTCTCCAGTAAAGGAGACAAACTCTAGCACAGCGCCACCTAAATAGTCATACAATTACCAAATAACATATACTATATAATGTTAGTGAACAACACCTGCCATATCAAAACCAATAATACTACTATACATTGCAAAATAATGCCGACACACCATGACCAAATATTATCACCACAGAGTCTGAATATAACTACAGTCCTGTTACTGAGCAAAGTCCACTGCACAAAGACCAGTGGGTTCACACCGCAAATCCCCTCCCCCAACATCTGCAGTGTGTGAACTTGGCCTAAAGTAGCAATGTCCTCCTTCGTGCCCCTCACCACACACAATATAAATGTTCACATCTGTTTCCCCCATGTAATGGTAACAATTATGACCCTCTTTATAGCCTTAAGGCCCTGTCACACAAAGAGATAAATCTGCGGCAGATCTGTGGTTGCAGTGAAATTGTGGACAATCAGTGCCAGGTTTGTGGCTGTGTACAAATGGAACAATATGTCCATGATTTCACTGCAACCACAGATCTGCCAAAGATTTAGCTCTGTGTGTGACAGGGCCTTTAGGAACCATAATAAATCACTGCACAGTACAGGGATAATATACACAGGGATGTGACAGTACAGTGATAATACACACAGTAGTGTCACACTACAGGGATAATACACACAGGGATGTCACAGTACAGTGATAATACACACAGTGATGTCACAGTACAGGGGTAATACACACAGTGATGTCACAGTACAGGGGTAATACACACAGGGATGTCACAGTACAGTGATAATACACTCAGTGATGTGACAGTACAGTGATAATACACAGTGATGTCACAGTATAGGGATAATATACACAGGGATGTCACAGTACAGGGATAATACACACAGTGATGTCACAGTATAGGGATAATACACACAGCGATGTCACAGTACAGGGATAATACACACAGTGATGTTGCAGTACAGGGATAATATATACAAAAAGGGGTGCACACCTGGACTAAATCAATAAAACCAAGTGCAGCATCCTGCATGATCACAATATGATCAAAACAGAAGAAAAAAAGCTCACATATAATGGATGTCCACACCAGAAAATGGAAAATCTAGATAAAAATATAACTATCTTTATTAAATCCAAAAAGGACGCTGAACGCACATCATAAAATCATTTCAAGGGAACTTGTCACCAGATTTGGGGCCTATAAGCTGCAGCCACCACCAGTGGACTCTTATATATAGCATTCTGACATGCTGTATATTAGAGCCCAGGCTGCTGTGTAGAACGTAAAAATCTAATATATAAAGCTGAGTGTATGTATGTGTGTATGTCCGCTAAAGGAATCCGCTCTGTCGCATTTACAATCACGAAATTTTGCACAGACACCCCATGTGACTCAGGGAACGTCATAGACTATGTTTTGACGGGAAAATGAAACCCCGCGCTTTACAGTTACTCTCCAAAAAACCTCCATTAAAGTCAATGGAGCAGCGGGCTAAAGGTTATTAATAGCAGCTGAGCGGTTGCTATAGGAACAAAATAGACTTTTAGTATAAGAAGTTTTTGTGTCAGGTAATAAGATGTCGATGGGGAGACGGATAGAGAGAGAGACAGAGCGATAGACAGATATAGGCACAGACAGAGTAAGAGGCAGGGAAATAGAGAAAGAGACAGACAGTGAAAGAGACAGACAGAGGCAGACAGACACAGGCAGACAGGGAAAGAGACAGGGAAAGAGACAGATGGTGAAAGAGACGACGGGGAAAAGAGACTGAAAGACACAGAGAGAGAGAGACAAACAGATAGTGAGAGACAGACAGACAGAGAGATATAGACACAGACAAAGAGATAGACACAGACAGACAGAGAGACACAGACAGACATGGATAGAGACAGACACAGAGACATACACACAGACAGACAGACAGAGACAGACGGGGAGACAGATGGGAAGACAGACAGAGACTGGGAATGACAAACAGAGACTGGGAGAGACAAACAGAGGCTGGGCGAGACAAACAGAGACAGACAGAGATTGGGAGAGACAAATAAAGAAAGACAGAGACTGGGAGAGACAAACAGAAATAGACAGAGATTGGGAGAGGCAAACCGACACTGGGAGAGACAGAGACTGGGAGAGACAAACAGAGGCTGGGAGAGACCAACAGAGGCTGGGAGAGACCAACAGAGGCTGGGAGAGACCAACAGAGGCTGGGAGAGACCAACAGAGGCTGGGAGAGACCAACAGAGGCTGGGAGAGACCAACAGAAACAGAGACTGGGAGAGACAAACAGAGGCTGGGAGAGACCAACAGAGACAGAGAGAGATTGGGAGAGACAAATAGAGACTGAGAGAGACAAACAGAGACAGACAGACTGGGAGAGAGACAGAGAGACAGTTACTATTCTGGGCAACGCACGGGAACTACAGCTAGCTACTTTATAATACTCACCTAAGGGTCGGTGCGGAGCAGATGGGTCAAATGGACGCCTCCATTCTCTGGTACCGCGCGCCTCCACTTTCGGCCATCTTTGTTCTCCTTCTTCTGAAGCTGGGGTGCATGATGCGGTTTACGTCATGCACCCTAGCCGGTACTGAGGCCCTGTGCAGGCACACTTTGATCTGCTCTGTGCAGGACCTCAATGCCGGCGAGTATGGATGACTTAGGCCGCGTCCTACACCCAGGCTTCAGAAGAAGGAGATCAAAGATGGCCGAAATAGGAGGCGCTGGTACCGGAGAACAGAGACACCCATCCAACCGGTCTGCACCGCACCGCACCGCCCCTTAGGTGTATATTAAAGTGGTTTTTTTACATTTTACACAGCGGCTTGGGCTCATATATACAGAATGATAGTATGCTGTATACAAGAGCCCTCTGGTGGGGCCGCAGATTATAGGCCCCAATTCTGGTGACCGGTTCTCTTTAAAAGCATGACCAAATCCCAAATTACAACCTCCGCAAAAGTGTGATAACCTATACAATACCCATATACAGTTAATGCACATAACAATTGAATACATGGAATAAGTATGTGCAGTGCCACACAGCTAGCACAGAGACATACGTATAACTAAATTCAACTTATTCTCTAACAAAATCTGCAAAGAAGGATTAGTATAGAAGAGAAGACTGTCAGGGAGCCCTGAATAAATGCTCTGTGAAATCGAGCCTAGAGCAGACCCAATACATCAGATGAGGCACTTATGATAACCCACTCTTATAATATGCCCATAAACATAATGCACAATAACAATACATAGATTAAGTATGCGTAGTGATACACAGTACAGAGTCATACGTATAGCTTAATTACAGGCTATTATAGCTCACTGCTAACATGTCAGGGCATCCATATGATCCAATCAAATAATGGAAAAAGGAATACATAGGATCCTATACCCAATATGATGATCCACTGAACCAGCAACTATCAATCCCTGTACAAAATTAGATATCGGACGAGTGCAAAAATATGCCAAAAAGAACAGAAATATACATGTGCCGGGGCTAAGAGAAAGGGGGTGGGGGACTTGGATAAATAATTTGTGCGGCAAAGCACAAAGCAGGCCTAATGAGCCTGATATAGTACTGCAAAAGAGTATTAGAGTAAAAGGGAAACCATCAGCAAGTCAAAAGTAAATGCTGTGTGCAGCGCTGTGCAACAGAGCATGAAGCAGAGCCAATGTACCAGATGTGGTACTGCAGAGGGGGCTTCAGAGTAGGAGGGAAACCGCACCGCACGTTTATGGCAGCAATACATGGGGCTTCCTGACTGCTTCCTTCCTACTCTGATACCCCTCTGCAGTGCTACATCTGGTATATTGGCTCTGCTTCATGCTCTGCTGCACAACGCTGCACACAGCATTTACTTTGGGCTTGCTGACTGTTTCCCTTTTAGCACAGAAATATTACCCACAGGGATGTCACAGTACAGGGCACTTTCTTTCTGTAGTGGTACAGGCCGACATTTGAACATCATAATACTCACCTGCTCCTGTGCTGTGAGAAATGTTAGTGGCTTCTGCCTCCACTTGCTGTGGCTCATCCTGGCTGTGTTCGGATCCTGTCTTATGCTTTTTCTCTCTGGTGCTTATGCTCTCCCTTCTTCTTGTTTGCTTATCTCACTGTTTCCTCTGATTATTCTGCTCTGTTGTCTCCTTGTCAGGTCTCTGCTCCTTCTGCACTGTTTAGCTTTCCATATTTTCATTTTTCTGAGCTGAACTGAAGAATCTTTGCCCCCCTCTCCTGATTGGCTGCTCTCCTCCTGGCATCTCTCACAGCTCTCTGACTGGAAGAAGACAATTTCGGCCACTCCACCCCTCTACAGCAGAGACCGCGCTGTGTGCAGCGTGCAATGTCTGCATCTCCGTGCTGCAGCGGCCTGGAGATATTCAAACAGTGTGGGCCCCCAGCTGCTTGGTGACCATCCCGGGGCAGCCCGCCTGTGCTGCGAATGAGGAAAGTGAAAGTACACACACACACACAGCGGGCAGCCGCCGTGGGGCCCCTCGGGTCACAGGCCCCTAAGCAGCCGAGTTGCCTGCCTCTATTGATGGTACGCCTCTGATACAGAGGGGAAGAGTGTGTGAGAGGATATTATACAGAGGGGAAGTGTGTGAGAGGATATTAGACAGAGGGGAAGTGTGTGAGGTTATATTATACAGAGGGGCAGTGTGTATGGGGATATTATACATAGGGGCAGTGTGTGGGGGGATATTATACATAGGGGCAGTGTGTGGGGGATAGTATACAGAAGGGAAGTGTGGGGGTTTATTTTAAAGAGTGGCAGTATGCTGAGGGACATTATACAGAGGGGCAGTGTGTGGGGGATATTATACAGAGGGGAAGTGTGTGGGGGATATTATACAGTGGGAAGTGTTTGGATTTATTATACAAAGAGACAGTATGTATGGGGGATATTTGATAGAGGGGCAATGTGTGCATGGGGATATTAAAGAGGATCAGTGTGTGGGGGGATAATATGTAGAGGGGCAGTGTGTTGCAGGATATATTACACAGCTGGGCAGTGTGTGGGGATACTATACAGAGAGGACGTATGTGGGGGTATATTATACAGAGGGACAGTGTGTGGGGATATTATACAAAGTGGGAGTGTGGGGGTTTATTATACAGAGGGAGAGTGTGTGGGGGGATATTATACAGAGGGACAGTATGCATGGAAATATACATAGGGGCAATGTGTGGAGGATATGAAACCGAGGGGCAGCGTGTGTGGGGATATTATACAGAGGGTGTTATGATTCAGTGACCAAGGAGGGTCAGAAGAATGACAAAAAACTAGGAAACCCAGAATGTTACCAGAGTGGTTGGAATCTCAGCGAACTGCAGACCTAACTCTAAAAGGGGCTTTACATGCTATGATCTCGTTAATGTTTTATCGTCGGGGTCACGTCGTTAGTGATGCACATGCGTGTGACACTTATGTGCGATCTAAAACGATCACAAAAGCGGCCAAAATCGTTTGCCGCGGAGAGGTAGTCCTAAAACAAAAAAATAGTTTACCTCTCAGCGATGTTTTTCCTCGTTCCTGCGGCAGCACACAACGCTGTGTGTGACACTGCAGGAGCGAGGAACATCTCCTTACCTGCCTCCACTGGCTATGCGGAAGGAGGTGGGTGGGCTGTTACGTCCCGCTCATCTCCGCCCCTCCGCTTCTATTGGACGCCTGCTGTGTGACGTCGCTGTGACACTGCACGACCAGCCCCCTTAGAAAGAAGGCGGATCGCCGGCCAGAGCGATGTCGCAGGGCAGGTAGGCCTTGTGACAGGGGTGTTCGATTTTGTGCACGACGGGCAGCGATATGCCTGTGTCGCACAAACGATGGGGGCGGGTGCGCACGCTAGCGATATCGATACTGATATCACTATCGTGTAAAGCCCCCTTAACACACAACTAGAAGTAGCTGTGGGACGTGCCTATGATGACCTGGTCGGCTCGATACAGCCGGAGAACTAATTATTCCTGCAGATAGAAATACAGGAAAGGCTAATCTGCTTCTGAGCAGTCCCCAAAGATATAGAGAGCCCCCACATATAAAGATAACGGTGATGTAGGAAAACACAACACACAGGTAGAAAACAAATTAAGCAAAGATGAGGCCCAAACTATCTAAATAGGAAAGGACAGAAAAGAGCACTGTCTGCAGCTGTGCAGTACCCTAGAAAAAGAACCAACACATCTGATATGGAAAAATACTGAGCCCACACGGACTCTCCCCCACTATATCAGTACTCAGGTGTTACTGGGATCCAAACAAAACACTAATATAGTGGAGGGACTGAAATTAGTACCAAGCTTGACAAAACAAAATACATGGCAGAATATGGAGCAAGGTACACAGACATTCCCAGCAGGGAATGATCCAACTTCACCCAGAACTCCACACAGGCAAAATAGGAAATAACCTAAACAGAAAAACAACAAGAAGGTGGAAACCACCAGCAGAGGTACAAAGACCAAACTTATCTGAAAGGAGTTTTGGTAGACACAGAAGGAAGGGCTGGCTTCAGAATGTCCTTAGCACACAGGAAACAACATTGAACACTGGCCAGGAACAAGAGATCACTACTCAGTTATATAGGGCAAGTCAGAACAACCTGATTGCCAATCATCCCCCGCTGTCTGGTTTCTATTCAGCAAGCCAACTTCACTACCAGCACTGACCACAAGAGGGAGCCCCAAACAGGAACCTAGTCCAAATGTATTCACAACAGAGGAGTTGTGTGGGGGATATTATTCAGACAGGCAGTGTGTGGAAAATATTATACAGAGGGGCAATGTGTTGGGGATATTATACAGAGGGGCACTGTCTGGGGGATATAATACAGAGGCGCAGTGTGGTGGTGTATTATACAGATGTACAGAAAAAGTCAGCCTGGCTGCACTAACCATTGGTATAGAGAGGTGCTCAGAAGAAAATTAGTAGTCAGTAAAAAAGAGCAAGCTTCGGCACACTCAGATAAGAGAATATGAAATGAAAAAAACATTTTTTTACAGGTGATTTTATTGCAAGGCACAAAAAAAGGTTCATCAATTACACCGACGTTTCAGCTCGTAGAGCTTTTATCAAGGTGATACTAAAAAAGATATATAGGGACATAGACCATACATTGGATGGATCAATTGGATCAAAACGTGGTTGTGGGATGATGCCTTGGCAATAGTCCTCAGCGGAAAATAGAAAGTTTGGGAGCTAAAGAGCGTGAATCGCCTATGGCGTCACAGAGGGGTATTTTAATGGCAACCGTCAATACAGGCTTAGTGCAATAGGGATCCAATGGAAATCCTAAAGGTAAGTGTGTAATAGTGAGAATCTCTCCAGGTTAATTGAACCATATAATGCATATCAGAGATCCACATTCAAATCAGGCTGTGGTATGCTTCAAGGAGACCATTGGAAGTGCCTATGAACGGAGTCATTGGGGAACAGGGTGTTCACTCTTAAACACCAGGGGACAGCAGGAGATAAAGCTTTTTCATTTTCATTTTTTTCATTTCATATTCTCTTATCTGAGTGTGCCGAAACTTGCTCTTTTTTATTATAGAGATGGGCAGCATGGGAGAGATACTTTGCAGGGGTGCGGTGTAGAGAGAAGGAATGTGTGGGGATTATTATACAGAGGGGCACTGTGGGGGATATATTACACAGCGGGGCAGTGTGTGGGGGGATACTATATAGAGGAAGTGTGTTGAGAGGATATTATACAGAGGGGCAGTGTTTGAGGGGGATGTTATACAGAGAGGCAGTGTATGGGGGATATTACACAAAGGGGCAGTGTGTGGACATATTAAACAGAGTGATAATCAAAATTACTTACAGGTAATGTTTTTTTCCAGAGCCTATGACAGCACCACCAGAGAGAGAGGTCCACCCATCTTTGGACAGTAAACACCTTGAAATAAAAGGGCATCACATCTCTACCGCATCAGTTAGGTTACAGAGCAAGAGAGGACTACCAGACAAAAAAAATGATATTTATAAAACCAAACACCAACATAGTAAAAAAACTAGGACTTGCACCTCGTGTCTATACAAGGAAAGTAAACAAAAAAGGAAGTGGTGGTGCTGTCATGGGCTCTGGAAAAAAAACATTACTAGTAAGTAATTTTGATTTTTTTTTCCCTTTCCCCATGACAGCACAGCACCACCAGAGATATTATGATAGATCCAAATAGCATAGTCAGGGATCACCGCCTGTAGAACCCTTCTACCAAACAATAAATCCACCGTGGAGGACAAATCCAGTCTATAGTGCCTATAAAAGGTGCAAGGTGACGACCAAGTTGCTACTTTACAAATCTTAACAATAGGTACCTCAGCCTTTTCAGCCCAGGAAGTCGATACCTCTCTGGTGGTATGAACTGTAATGCCTTTAGGAACTGGAGCATTTTGGCCTGTATAGGCTAGGCCAGTTATGGTGAACCTTTTAAAGGCTGAGTGCCCAAACTGTAGCCCTAAACCCCATTTTTTTTCCGAAGTGCCAACCAATCCTATCATGTAAATAATTGATTTTAATCTTACCTTTGCAGTCTTCTCTTCAGCAGGGGGCATCACGCTCGTGCTTACCACACATTGAAGCTGAGCCCCTGCCCTTTCCAGACACAGCAGTTGGATTGATCTTTCTGGAAAAAATTGCATTATATTAGACAGAGATTTTAGCATGGAATGCAATCAGATTTCACCCTGTAATCCACATCTACATTTCAAAGTCTGAACATCTTGAAATCCCATAAAAACGTACGAGTTGCTCCGTTCCCCTTTCATTGTGTAGTTCTGTCCCCCTTCCTGGGCCACTTCTCGGTAAACATGTCCCCCATCCTGATATATATTTCCTACATTCTGGTATATTTGTCCCCATCATGGCCCCATCCTGGTAAATATACCTCATCCTGGTAAATGTTCTCCATCCTGGTAAATGTACCCCATTCTGGCATGTTCCCCCATGCTGGCAAATGTACCCCATCCTGACATATTGCCCATCCTTGTAAATGTTCCCCCATCCCGGCATGTACCCCATTCCTGGTAAATGTCCTCCATTCTGGTAAATTTTCCCAATCCTGGTTAATGTACCCCCATCCAGGTAAATGTCCCCCTTCCTAGCATGTACCCCCATCCAGGTAAATGTCCCTTTTCCTAGCATGTACCCCCATCCTGGTAAATGTCCATCTTCCTGGCATGTTCCCCTTCCTGGTAAATGTTCCCCATCCTGGTAAATATTCCCCATCTTAACATGTTCCCCATCCTGGTAAATATAACCTATCGTGGCATGTTTTCCCCATCCTGGCATGCATGTTTTCCCCATCCTGGCATGTATGTTTCTTCTATCCTGGCATGTATGTTTTGCCCATCCTGGCATGCATGTTTTCCCCATTCTGGCATGCATGTTTTCCCCCATCCTGGCATGCATGTTTCCTCCATCCTGGCATGCATGTTTCCCCATTCTGGCATGCATGTTTCCCCCCATCCTGGCATGCATGTTTCCTCCATGCTGGCATGCATGCTTTCTCCCCCCATGCTGGCATGCATGTTTTCTCCCCCCATGCTGGCATGCATGTGTTCTCCCCCCATGCTGGCATGCGTGTTTTCTCCCCCCATGCTGGCATGCATGTGTTCTCCCCCCATGCTGGCATGCGTGTTTTCTCCCCCCATGCTGGCATGCGTGTTTTCTCCCCCCATGCTGGCATGCGTGTTCCCCCTTCATGCTGGCATGTGTGTTCTCCCCCCATGCTGGCATGTGTGTTCTCCCCCCATACTGGCATGTGTGTTCTCCCCAAAAGCTGGCATGTGTGTCCTCCCCATGCTGGCATGTGTTCCCAACATGCTGGCACTGGCCCCCTGATCCCCACCTTGGCACACCCACACACGAGTTATATAAAAAAAATAAAAAAAAAAGCAACACACAACTCACCTTCCTGCACACGCTCCCCCGCTGCGCGGCGCTGGGTCCTCAGTTCCCACGCAGCCAGAAGATGTCATTACGCCGGCGCCGCTCACTGATGCTCCTCCGTCTCCTAGGCAACACACCTGCAGCCTGGGGCAGGTGGAGTGTCAGAGCGAGGACAAATGTCTCCTCCGCTCCAACACAGCTTTGATCTGCCGGCGTGACTGCACCAGCAGATCAAAGCGGCAGGATCAGGCGACAGCACGCGTGCCAGCAGAATGGTTTAAACCCCACTTCACGCAATTCCCCATTATCTCCCTGGGCACCCTGTGTCCATACTGTCCCCAGAAGGGAACTCACAAACTGGTCCATTGCTGCCACATTGCTGCGCACTGACAGCTCCTGCTATCCACGCACAAAGAACTGGTACAGTTCCTCCATAACATCCGTATGAACTATCCCCCCTTTCAGGTTCTCAGCCCCCATGGCTGTCGCTGGACCTCCTGGCACATACTGTTGGTGCTGCTGCTGGCTCTGTGGTAGGTGTTTCAAGAGCTCCTCCAAGCTTTCCGGGTTGTACCGCCCGTACAACCAGGATCTCCAGCCTGTGGTGTATCACTGCTCACCAAGCAGGGCCCAGCAATTCCGGGTAGGCCTGGAACCTCTGGTCGCTGGTTTTGCGCCACTGCAGCACGGAACCCCGCAGACCTGCCAATCCACCGCCAGCTGCTTGAGTATGCAGACAAAAATCTTCGTGGACCCGCTGATCCACCGCAAACTGCTTGTATCCACAGGAATACATTCTAGGCCGTTGCCCTTAGCAACCAGGCTGCGCTGCCCCTAGGAACAAGGCCGAATGCCCGCATTCTCCACCATAATGTGACGTCGTGGGCCCCGAGTGTATGGGAACCATGCGTCAGGTAGCGGGATTGAGTTACACAGGAGCACTTTATCACTTCAAATGTCCATGAGGTTTATTTAAACCTGTCAAACCGCTGTTACACTGCATTAAAACATATCAAGGCTTCATGCACAGTGTCCCCGTGCCGGCGTCACAGCCTTTACTCACTGACCTCTCTATTCAGGAGTCCCAACACATTCTCACATGGTCTCACCATGTGCTCCATCAGGTCCATTTCCTCCCAGGACCCTGGTAGACAGCCATGTGATCACCACCAAACACATGATATCCTCCCAGACACACCCCTGGGTGGGAGGCATGTGGCTGGTCAGCCCCGCCCATTGCTTTCTGGGACTATACCATGCATCTAGCCCTGAAACATACTACCAAAAGACTTGTGGAACTACAAGTCCCAGCGAAGAATCCAAGTTCATGGCTGAGGCTCTCTGCGACACACACCGGCCATCTCCAAGGTTGCTGAGTGCCATCTCACACCATGAAAAAATTGGACCACACTTGGATGATATTCGAGTGTAATCTGATTTTCTTGAATGGAGAAGATAGACAATTTTTTTTATTCTTCTCCACACCTGATAAAATTGGATCCGACTTTGATCAAACTCTAACTAAACACTAATCATATTCAGATAAGTGTCTGATCAGAGTCTAGTTTGCATAATTGGACTGATTTTCTCAGATGGATAAATTAAGTTACGAAGCAGAAAAAGAAAGAAAGGGAAAAAAAGAGAAAGAGAAAAATATAGAGGGGTTTTACATGATATAGAAAGGGAGCAATAAGCCAAGACCCTAAACAAATATTCTGAAGCATCTTGGAAAGATAACCATGGCTGCCAAGTTATCCAAATTTTGCATTAGTTAGCCATTACTTTGCCACCAACTCCTCCATTCTTATTATGTTGTTTAGGAGAGATGAGTAAACCTGAGTTTCAATGTTTGGAAACTAAATTTCAAAAAAACAAAGTTGGGGTTTGAAGTTTGAGTGAGTTCTGAGTGCAAATCACTCAAGTGAGCATCGCTGTGCTCAGCTATGAGTGATGCTCAGCCCTGTGCGAACCACTTGCAGGGTTTAAACGGCTCTCAGTGTGATCAGATGCAGTGTAAACATAAAATAAATAATTAGAAGAACCCCGCTCACCTTCCCCAAGAAGTGTTCTGATTATTGCTAGCTGCATGTGGATGGAGCAACGAACTGCCAATTACAGACCTCCATTGAGGTTTGGATCAAGTCAGGGTCACAAAATAAACTTTAAGGTTCGACTGTACCTGCCGAACTGAAGGTTCGCTCAACTGAAAACTGATTCTACTATGGCCATCTCCAAAAACAAAACAAACCAATCTTAGATTGAAGTTTCTTAAAAAAGTTCAACTGAGGTCTAATTAGTAAGGCATGAAAGACATACTAGAATCGCTGGATAAAATACATTTTCAGAACATTAATACATCTGAACCAAGAAAGGCACTTTTGTTGTATGTCTTTACGTTTTTAAAATTTTCTCCTGAAATGGTGATAGTTCAAAGAGTAAAGATAATTCTGAATTTAGAAAGTGCTAGAAAGCTCCTGTCACGTATATGGAAATTGCCTTCACGGGTAGCTTATTTCGTTCTGTGATAAAAAAATTATATTTAAGGCCTCTGCCTTTATCAAATTAACTTTGAACTTGCAGAGAAATAATTTTGCCAGTGAAGTCAGAATCCAAGTGTGTATGCTTGAGTGAAGCTTAAATAAAACCCCATTTCACACAGTTTATAGCCTGTTTGGTATTAATTGTCATCATACATGGAAACTTCTGTGCTCTAGTATGAACACCGAGCAGCAAGATTTTATTCGTATTGACTCTTGCCTCCCTTCCATATCTGATCATTATGGATAAGGATAGATGAGTAGAATCTCAGAGTATAGCTTTACGTCAATGGTTATAGGAGAGACTGCTCTTTAGCTTGTGCAAGAAGAGTGATCTTTACCCAGTTTAGGAATGACGAGAACATTGGCAATTATGGATTGTCTTGTGAATATGGCAAAGATTGAGTAATCACTCTGGTGAAGAATAGCGTTTAGTTTTCTCTGAACTGTTTATAAAAATGGACAAGAACTCTTCCTGATGAGAAATATCTTTCCTAACTAGAGTCCCCTCAGCGTAAGACAGATCTTCTTCCAAATACTGACTGGTATCATCAATTACTACCACCACTGCTGTTTCAGAAATGTAATGTTGAATTTTCACTTGTAGTGCATCAAGGGAAAAATCACCATATTGACCTTAAATGTCATATAAGTTGCAGTAATAATTCTGAAATGAGTCAGATATTTCACTAAGGTCAAACACTTCAGAGCAATCAAATGAAAGAATATGAGGCATATAAGAAAGCCAATGGTGGACCACATATATTAGAGTGTTAATAGTAAAATTGTTTACTTATGAATTCTCAATTATGACAAAGTGGCATGCATATAAAGGAGCAGAATTATAATCTTGTGATACCTTTTAATGGCTAACTAAAATAAAATAAAGTGATGTTACAAAGCAAGCTTTCGAGACATCTCAGGTCCCTTCATCAGGCATAGTATTACAAAATATCTGAAGAAACACAAATATATGCACAAACAGAGCAGAGGGATGGCTAATAAAAGACATTTAAATAAACAAACACTGAGCTTAGAAAGTTAATCCTTAATTAGCTTTGATTAGTGGTGTGAGAGTTTTATTGTCCCAATATCTATGTAGGATCAGAGGTCTGGTGAGTCTCTGGAATAGACTCCTCAGATTTTGTAATGGGCCATAAATCTTCCTGACAGGGTGAGTCCTGTGTCCACAGAGTTAAACATTTTAATGAAACCCCAAACACATTAAAAAGTCCATTGTCTACAGCCAGGCCCTCAGATATAATCGTATCTGTTCCAGCCCTGCAGACAGGGATGAACACTTAACTCATCTTAAAAAGACATTTTTAAACCAAGGCTACCACCCCACCTCCATAGATGATCAGATCATTAGAGCAACAAGGACCCCTAGAAGTGAACTGCTTCAATACAAACAAAAAGAGGAAAATAGTCGAGTACCTCTGGTGGTGACATACAACCCCCAGCTTGAGGTACTGAGAAGAACGGCCAAGAAACTTCACCACATTCTACACAAGGATAACCGGTTAAAAACAATATTCAAAGATCCTCCATTGCTGTGCTACAGGCAACCTCCTAATTTAAGAGCATCATGATCCGAAGTTCAATGCCCTCAGACACACCAAGAGGAACTTGTCCTTGCAATGTAAAGAGCTGCAAAACCTGCACTCATGTAGAGACCAAAGACCGGATACAGATCCCTAACACACAGAAGGACTAATAAATTCCTGGGACATTCACATGTTCCTCTTCCAACGTGGTGTACTTAATCCTGTGCACTATATGTCCTATCGGGGGCCTCTATGTTGGAGAAACAAGACAGAGACTGAAAGCAAGGATGAGATCTCACCGCCACACAAGTATAGACAAAAAAAATCCATTTACCTGTGGCCAAACATTTCTGTGCTTCAGGACACAACATAAACCATATGAAAGTTGTCATATTAAAAGGCAACTTCAGATCACAGAGCCATCGCAGGGTCTGGGATTACAAATTCATTAAAATGTTTATCTCTGTGGACACAGGACTCACCCTGTCAGGAGGCTTTATGACTCATTACAAAATCTGAGGAGTCTATTCCAGAGACTCACCAGACCTCTGATCCTACATAGATATTGGGACAATAAAACTCTCACACCACTAATCAAAACTAATTAAGGATTCACTTTCTAAGCTCCGTGTTTGTTTATTTAAATGTCTTTTATTAGCCATCCCTCTGCTCTGTTTGTGCATATATTTGTGTTTCTTCAGATATTTTGTAATACTATGCCTGATGAAGGGACCGGAGATGTCTCGAAAGCATGCTTTGTAACATCACTTTATTTTAAATTTATTTTATTTTAGTTAGCCATTAAAAGGTATCACAAGATTATAATTTTGTTCCTCTCACTGAGAACATTCAATAATTTTTCAACTGTCTAACTTGGTACCAAAACCTTTTCACTTGTAACTATAAAGGAGCGTTAATGCTGAGTAACTCCTTACCATTCTTGTTGAAATCCAAGTAGATGTTTTAGAGAAGTCCATATTTGACATTGCATTATATGAGTTGCAAGGGCAGTGGGTGGCATTGTGCTTATATTTCCCCTACCTTTCTTCCTACCCCTTGCCCACTGTCTGACAGATCACTCATGTTTCAGTGAAGAAGTAAGGTCTGGCTCAACTGTGTATCATGGTGCTCTTTTTTCTTGGGATCATATTGCAGCGATTATTTCATCATCAACCACATTCTCTAAAAAAACAACATTTAGATTGTGTAAACTGCAAGAATCTATATACTGCTTGAAAATGGTTTTCAAGCAAAACATATTGTATATACTGCAAATTGTATGTTATATTCCATCACCATCACTTCTGACATTTTTTTGCACATTGATTTATTGTTTCTTTTGCGATATACACTCATAATATCCTTAATAAAGGCCCTTGGAGCTGAAACATTCGGATGAAATTTATGTCCCTGAGTACACACCACTATTAAAGAACAATTTAAATGAAGAAACCTTTTCTTTTTTTCCACAAATATGCTTTTATATGGGTGCGAATTTTATGCTTCTATAACGGACTCATGTTTCAGTGACCTGTTTGTCAGACGGGAGGCAGAGAAAAATCAGAAAAAACAAAGAAGCAGCAAAGCTGTGTGTGTGTGACGTTCGGGCAAAACCAGGTAGTCACACATTAGGCCCTGCACAACACCATCCCTCACCTAGGTCACATACAACCGACCTGAAACCCTAGTCACCCCCCCTCGGGGCAAGACAGGCACACCAGTGGGTGGGACCAAGCTGTTAGGGAACGCCCACCTAGGGGTCTAGACAGCCCGGGGCAGGAAAACAAGCAGAAAAAATTTGTAGTTCAAGTTGAGAGGAGTGTGGGCTGGAGCTAGGTGTAGCTCCAGCAGAGGTGAAGTCCAAGTTGAACGGTGCCAGGGTCGGAGCCCTGGTACCTTGGCTAGGTGGCAGATGGTGGTCTCCATCAGCAGGAGATGGGAAGACGGCTCAACAGATCTCAGGCGGGCCGGAGCACGGTTTGAGTCCGCCGATTCCAACACCGGAGGCCCGACCGGAAACTGTGCACAGAGGGGGGTACTCGGACCCTGAAACCAGGACCGGCACCAACAGCCTAGCTAATCAACCGATTGAGGGCAGGATTACAGGTCCTGTCCCAACCAAAGTCCCAAAAGCAGACAACCACCCACAGATAGGGATAGGGCAACCGCCAGGGCCCATAGATCCCATGGGTCAGTGTCAGCGGGCACGGCTCCTCAGGCACACAGAAAGCTGGGAACGGACTCCCGTGTTCCAAACCAGGAAGTCCAAACACACAACCACAAGCAGTGCAGAGGAAGAGACAGCGACCACCAGCCCAGGTGGGGGACCGGAGTACAACCGGCCGCGGCGGACGGCCACCAGCACCTTGGTTTACCAAATGACTCGTGTGATTCATTTGCTCGTGAGTAACCATCCCCTGCTACGTCCGGGCATGTGAGCCCCTGACATTGCCATACCCTGCACAGAGACACTGGGCCCTGGGGCAACCATCCCTACCCATGGAGGGGTTAACATCCGGCTGCCATTACATCTCCCCCAGGTATCCCACAACAGCAGCTGTGGTGTCCCACTTCACCACACACTGTGGGTGGCGTCACAAACCAAATACGGTCCAGGCCGTACAACTACATCCCCCTTTTTCATTCAGCATGTCCGCGTGACCCCCGGGTCCGGAGGTTCCCTTGAGTCACGCAGCGGGTTCGGATCCGAGCAGCACCGGCTGCTGGCATGGGGCGGCACATCTGCAGCGCCCAAAATGAATTGGTACAAGAAAAGTGAGGATGTATTCAACATTAGAGCACCCTTACATACCGTATATGCCATTGGTTCAGTGCATAATATCCCGATGATAGTTTCTCTTTAAGTGAGTTTCAGGAAAGTTATGTTCCCAGATGCACTCTCTCTTGTAAGAGATACAAAGAAATTGTGCTTTACTCACACTCTCATGGCCCAGAACTGAATCCACACTGCTGCTCCAGTGTCTGCTGTTGTCTGCAGTGGTGATGTCACATCAACAGTGCTTGCAGACAATCACCGAGCTCAGTGGCTCTGACCATGTAGATGGAATAGGACGCTGAGCTCATTGACTGGCTGCATATCTTTTCATATGTCTATTAATTGCAAGAGAGTGTTTAAGAGATCACCAATGAGAGGTGGGAATGGTCTTTCTGACCCAAGTAAAATCAACAGCAAGGTATCAAATAGGGTGAAAGGGAATCTCACCAGGTTTTCTCTACCCAATATGAGATAAATAAATCACAATATCCATACGGATTAAAAACATAAACCCCACTGACATGGTTGTGCAAAAAAAAAAAAAAAAAAAAAGGGTAGAAAGCATACTCCATGCAAAAGTACATAAACAGGAGAAAAGGAGTAATAATGCTCAAAAAATAGTTTTATTTAAAGTACTGTGGCAGATTAAAAACACATATGATCAGGAAAGTGCAAGGAAAAAACAGAGTGAAATATCCTACTGACAAAAAATTTAATGCACCACTGCATATATTTTACATTTATAGGGTATTGCAATTAGCCCATATAAATGGAATGAAAAATCCCAAAAGGTGCCTGTGCATATCAATAGACATAAGAGTCAGCCTAAGTTTTGAAGAGCCAAAGAGCACTTGGCAAACATACCAGTATAATATAACAAGAAATCCACAGGCACCAGCGTCAGCGTAGATATAATCCAAAAGAACGGATTCCCCAACGTATGTTCACATCAGTTTGGTAACAACCAGCTTCATCAGGGGGAAGAGAAAGACCTAACTGAAGCTAAAACATTACATTGAAATTAATGAGGGCATTAACTAAATGTTTTCCTGTAAAAATGACACCAGTTTTCCATTTACCCTACACCAGCCGTACCCCACCACCTCATTGTTTAGAAACTATCTTAGCAATGCTGGTAGCAGGGGTTCATGTGACATGTTGTCACTGTGGCCCTTACATTTCCAAGCAATGAGTGGTATGGCAATGAGCAGATCAGTGGAAGGAAAATAGAAAATAATAGTTAGTAGTATTAAAAAACTGTGGAAAATTTAGACAAATGAATAATACAAATAAATGTCCCTATTATATTCCAGTGAATGACATAAGGCTTAACCCTTTTACTTTGTATTCTCATAAATATGAAGTTAGCTTTGAATCAACACTATATGTAGATATAGTTAGAGTTAGAGCTCCATGGAAGTCTGTAATTGGGCAATTTGTGGCTCCACCCATATACTGCCAGCAATAAGCAGAACACTTCCTGGAGAAGATGGGCGGGGTTTTTGAATTTTATTTTTTTTGTATGTGTGCACACTACATCTGATGATGCTGATTTTACCCCAAATAAGAGCCATTTAAACACTGCAAGTGACTGACAGGACAGCACATCACTCATAGCCAAGCACTGCAATGCTCACTAGAGTGATTGCACAAAACGACGAAGAACATAACACAGAACATAGGGGTATACATAGATCGTGTACTTCGTCCTTTTCTGGAAGTATTACCATCATTTAAAAAAGGGACAGTATAGATTTTTTGAGGAAGATTAATGGTATTACAGTCGTATTACCACGTCTTCCTGTCCTCTATAGATATAAAGGCACTATATAGTAGCATTTCCCATGAAAAGGAACACATGGTTGAATACTATCTTAATACTAGGGATTGTGAATGTAGCAGACATAATAAATTTATACTGGATCTACTAGATTTCATACTTACCCATAATGTATTTACATTTGATCGCAAACACTTCCACCAGTTGAGGGGTACAGCTATGGGGAGCTCATGTGCCTCCACTTTTGCTAATTTATTCCTGGGCTGGTGAGAGGAGATCCTGGTGTTCAGCGATGAGAATAAGTGGTGGCATGAACATGTGATGCTATGGACCAGATATATAGACGATGTGTTTGTTCTGTGGATCGGAAGTGAGTAGGACTTTACCAACTTTATTATGGATCTCAATGAGATTGAAATTGGATTGAGATTTACATCTGAGATAAATGGAGGGAGCTACCCTTCTTGGATGTCCTTGTGAGCAAGGGAGAAAATGGTCTTTTGAGCACAAGGACATACAAAAAACCAACACCCACTAACAATATTCTGCATTGGGAAAGCCACTACACGACTCCATTAAAATGAGAAATATCGAGGAGTCAGATTCTAAGAGAAACTGTACCACTGAAATGTATTTTAGGGTACAAGCAAGGAAATTACCAAAAGATTCATAGATCAGAGTTATCCACAGGGGATTCTATCACAGGTGTATAGACACGTAGAAACTGAAAACAGGGATACCCTTCTTACTCCTAAGCCCAAAAATAACAAGAATAAAGGGATAATTAGATTCATAGGTACATTTGATAACCAGAATCAGCAAATACGAAGTATTCTGAGAAAACACTAGGGGGTTCTTCTGGTGGATCCTGATTTGAGGAACTCGATTTCCCCATGGCGCAGTATCATGTACCGGAAAGGTCCCTCACTTAGGGACCGATTGATGCATAGTACGTATCAGAGACCAAAGGTAGGAGGCACCTGGTTGGATAGAAGAACCTGCGGCTTTTTCCGATGTGGGGATTGCAACTTTTGTCAATATATGAGACCCCATAAGTCTATCACCAGTGCGGCAAATGTCAAATGTTTCTTTTTAAGAGATTTTGCCAATTGTAAAAGTACAGGTCATTAAGTGTCATTAGTAAGTGTCATTCACCTGTTTTTTGTAACTCTAATGCCAACTCTAGATTCAGGGTATTTGATCTGGTGTTAACTGGATTTGATTATTAGTTCCTGAATAAAAGGAGCAATAAAAATAGTTTTTAAGGGATATTTTGATTCATGACATGTTTTGCACTACCCTTCCTCCCTGAGAGAGAGAAAAAGAGTTTCAGTCAGAGGATGCAGCAGCCATCACCCATGTAGTCCTGATAATGACAGCAGTTCCTATAAAGACACAGTACAGTGGCTTCATTTACGTCAAGTGTCTTCACTGACTACACATTATGATCAGTAAGGTAAACACAATGTACACTTTGAATTTGCCTAGGGCCATAATTTGTCTAAAAGTTGCCCTGCAGGTGATTTCAGTGCATCTTCAGATGTAAATGTGACTTTGATGTATTAATATTCTAAACAGTATATTTCAAAGAATGAATTTAACAAAAACTATGCATGTGGTAGGATTTCTACAGTGTATATGGCTCACCTCAACCTCACGTCATCACTTCACTTTCCATTCCATTATAACATTGTTGGATTCCATTTGCTTATGAAAAAGCAGAGCTAGCTTATGTTTTGCTATATGAAGCTATGCATTCACTTTCTACTCTGCCATCATCTATGTGTGAAATGAAGTACATGTTAGGCAATTATTAATTTCAGGTGCTATCTTTACACAGCAATCTGTTTAGCACAGCATAAATCACCATATTAAATATTCTATATTTTCCTCCCAAGAAAGACAATCGGAGAGCTAAGACTAGAACAATATACCACTGTTAATCAGGTAAGAACCTCAATAATGTGGCATTAGTGTTTATATATTCTCTGTTGTGGCTGGAAGTATTTTGAATTTTAATTAAGAAAAAGAAAGTCTCCGTCTCAGAGCACAGCTATGAGTTACTGGTTTAATAAGAACATACTGCAGAGCAGCAATCAAAATACACAGATGCAGAAAGATGTCATTTTATGGAGCACAGATATTATAGTGGGGAGGAGCTGCACATTTCTTTAGATGCCTATATTTGCAGATGGTTAGAACTTTAAAATGTAGTAGCATGTGAAATGTTATGTAGTTTTCATATCTAATTATTTTTTTCTGCAAATATTTTTTGTTCTATGAACAAGTATTCAAGTTTTATGGACAGTAAGATTTAGACATGAATGCATAAAACAAATAAAACAACCTTAAAGAGAACCTGTCAACACAAGTTTGTACTGTGAAAACATGGCTGTAATGGCGCTGTAATACAGAATAAATTGGTAACTTTGGTGAAGAAATGCATTTTGTTCTTCTTCTGTAATCACCATTTCAAGTTTTCTGCTTATTATATTTCGGTGCACAGGGGCCGGACTGTACATGGGGTCCTCTCCTCTCTGTCTGTGATTTCCCAGCCATTCTGCCTCCCTCTGGTCTTTGAATGACAGGTCACTACTGAGATTTCATACAGAGGAGGCAGGTTATTCACAGACTGGATGGCAGGCAGAAGAGCTGAGTAATCACAGGCAGGGAGAAGACCCAGAGTACAGTCTGGCCCCTGCTCATCAAAATCCAATAAGAAACATTCAAACGGTTATTAAAGAAGAACAACAAAGCTGATTTTTTTTTACCAAAGCTATCAATTTTTTTCTGTACTACAGTAACAGTACTGATTTTTATTTTTTCTTAGTATCTTTAAATTAAATTAAACTTTATTTTAATTTTTAGTCTGCTTATGGGACTTTAACATGCTTTGATGGAACTATTTCTTGGTAATTCACAGGAGTGCCAAGATGGCAGTCTTTAGATAAATCACATAAGAAATGGTCAAATAGCGCGATGCCAAATTAAGGAACAATCCAGAGGATTATTTTTATTTTTACGCGTTTGGGAGAAATCTTTCTATTTCTTCTGGAAAAAAAGTCACATACTGATTTCTCCAAATTGCATAGAAATAAAGTCGCTGAAAAGAATCCTCTGGATTGTTCCTTACTTCGGCAGCTTGGCATTTGACATGGGGCTGCAGCACCTCGTTTGACATGTGCGTCTAGCGGTTGTGACTCTCACAACCGCTCAAGGTGAGCACCCTCAGTATTTTTCTTCCATAACATCCTCGGATAAAACCCTATTTCTGCTCCTTTTTTCTTTCAGTTCATTTAGTCTTCAGCAGACCCCTGGTTTCCAATGAAACTCTTCTATATTCTGTAAACATGTAACCTGGGCAATGGCCCCTTCGAAATCACACCACTTTACTGCCGCTGTCAAAGCTTGGCAGTACTATTACAAGGGTTAAGCAGCAACATCCATTGTGTAGAGCTGGCTCAGCTCCTGAGCCTGGTCCATATGCCCACAGCCTGTGTATGACATGCATGTCAGGAAAAGTTTAAATGTGATATATTACTGGATTTCATCATATATTACATTTTTAATTAGATCTCCCAGATGAGATGAGGCTAATGTTTCCACTTTTAGAATACATGTGTGAATGAATTTCTGATCCTCATGCTCATTGTACATAAAAACGTGTCTAAGCCCTACAAAAAAACTACTGAATTTCCCAGCCAATGTATTAAAATAATTGGACTTTATTAGTACATTTAAAAATGCTATTGAGATGCAGAGTACATTGGTCAGACAAGACTATATTACAAGATTTACAATATAAAGGCCATAATTTATCATTTTTTATTCTCCACTTTTCTGAAGTAATTTGCGCTTTTTTATTGGCTTTTGTACTTGTTCCTTTTTCTCTTTATATTGTGCACTGCTTTTTAAATTGTTTCTTTTTTTAAGTCTTTTCTAACTTTGCCTTGACAATTTTGTTTATCCAGATGTTATAGACATGTTTGTGAAACATAACTTTTAATAGCAACAAAAAGAGGAGATAAAAACTCCCCCAAAAATGTATTATAAAATATACTCACAGCAGAAAAGAGGGCAACCAGTCCAGTTAGCCCAGGCCAACACATCTAATGCACAAACAGGATGCAGACAAACCTCTCAACATGATGGACACTTCACAGGTGCAAGGTAAATTGCACACTAGTGGCGTGCACAGGGCACTGTTCACACTTGTATGCACATGGTGTCCAGCCAGCAACCCATTACCACGCCCTTACTATTAGATTAGGCGGGTTACTCGGACACTACTCACTGCAGCACGCAAGGGACAGAGATTCCACTATGCACGGCCATATTAAGTTAACATAACTTTTACCAAATTTTTTTAGGGCATATCACTCCAGTCCTTGCCTGAAGTAAGGTTTTTAGATGCGTTTTCAATTTGGCACATTTTTTGCAAGTTTTCAATTTATTTGTGATTTTTGATGCTGAAAAATAGTAAAAAAAAAATATTAAAGACAAGAATAAAGAGCATTTTTTGATTTTGTGCCTCCTGGACCATTTTGAAGATTTTGGCTCAAAAAATGTCAGCAACTACCACAGTGACTTTAATGAATTGCAAATTATTAATTAGGCCCAAAATATTAAGTGCTAACAATATTAGAAAAGTAATACATTAAAATCAGAAAGACATAAGGGTTGGCTCATTAAAGTTATTATGTCAGAATTCTGTCCTAAAACAGAAGTTGCAATTTCTTTTGCAACTTTGAAGTTGCACAAAAATATTGTGACCTTTTGAATTTTCTTGCCAGCCCTGGCCAACTACACCAATATGGGAAACCATAAGCGGGATTGGGCTAAGTTACATCATGTTTGTGGTGTAACTTATTCCAGAAATTTACTTTAGGCCCCAACCAAAGTAACATTTGATGGAGGCACATGGCACTTGTAAAATGCGCTTAATTTACTAAGTGGCGTGCACCAACGCGTACAACACCAATCTTAATGAATCATGGCCAATATGTGATACAAAATGACTAAAATAGCAAGACAACAGAGGTCCAATTAGTAAGTGATGATGCGTTAGCATTAAGTAACAACCTAATAAAGCCATGGTAGTAACACATAAAGAAAGCAGTTTAAAACTTACTGAAATGGAACCTGACTTGATAATGACCGTCATCCTTGTGTTATTCATTATAGTGTTCACTTTGACTGCCTGGTATTTTATGGGCTATGTGAAGTAGTATATCTATTTCAGATTTGATGGCTACATTAAGTTAACCCATAGAGAAATCTAGGTGACAGGCCTTCACTAAATACAGAAATGTATACAAAACCAATGCGGCTCTCTCCATTTTAGTCCTTAATGATTAGAACATTTTGCTGTCTTCTTTGGCCTTATGCACATGACCTTCACTTTATATTTGGTGTATTTGCTTTTTCCTATGTTATATTGTAACATACATACAGTGTGAGTTTGAGACTAATCAATGTAACATACATACAGTGTAACATACATACAGTGTGAGTTTGAGACTAATCAATTATTAATAACAATAGCATTTGAATGCAATTCCCAGAGATACTGTGCAACATATCTGTTGTAATTATGAAGAAAAGCCCTACAACACTCTGGAGACCCTAGTGACATCAGCCATAAGAAAAAATAGCCAAGAGCAAAGCAAACGATAAGACCCAACATAGCAGAATTATAGTTTTCAGTTTTACCTTTTAACACAGAAAATATGTTGTACTTATACTTTATTTATACTATTCATAGCATTAGCACTTCTAGAATGAAGATTTTTTTTTTAAAGAGGTTGTCCAAGATTATTTTTTACTTGTAGCTAAGCTATCACTATGTCATATTTCTGGTCTATAAATATAAACTTTATGTAGGAGACAAGACTAGAGTCCAGGCACTGAGCAAAACTAGAGCCCAGGTGCTGAACAAGACTGGAGTCCAGGTGCTGAACAAGACTGGAGTCCAGGTGCTGAACAAGACTGGAGTCCAGGTGCTGAACAAGACTGGAGTCCAGGTGCTGAACAAGACTGGAGTCCAGGTGCTGAACAAGACTGGAGTCCAGGTGCTGAACAAGACTGGAGTCCAGGTGCTGAACAAGACTGGAGTCCAGGTGCTGAACAAGACTGGAGTCCAGGTGCTGAACAAGACTGGAGTCCAGGTGCTGAACAAGACTGGAGTCCAGGTGCTGAACAAGACTGGAGTCCAGGTGCTGAACAAGACTGGAGTCCAGGTGCTGAACAAGACTGGAGTCCAGGTGCTGAACAAGACTGGAGTCCAGGTGCTGAACAAGACTAAAGTCCAGGCTTTGAACAAGACTACAGTCCAAGTGCTCATCAAGACCTAAGTCCAGGCGCTGAGCAAGACTAGAGTCCAGGCGCTGAGCAAGACTAGCGTCCAGGTGCTGAGCAAAACTAGAGTCCAGGTGCTGAGCAAGACTACAGTCCAGCCACTGAGCAAGACTACAGTCAACGTGCTGAATAAGACTAGAGTCCAGGCGCTGAGCAAGACTAGTATCTAGCATTGAGGCGCTGAGTAAGACTAGAGTCTAGCCACTGAGCAAGACTAGAGTCAACGTGCTGAATAAGACTAGAGATCAGGCTCTGAACAAGACTTGAGTCCAGGTGCTGAGCAAGACTAGAGTCCAAGCGCTGAACCAGACTAGAGTCCAGGCACAGACACTGGAAGTGCTCGAACCAGGCCTGCTCGACTTCTCCAGAACATGTGTACAGAATGGCTGGTAAAACGTAAAGGGGTTGACCGGTGTGGTTCCAGCAGTGCGAGGACCCTCGATCCCGGGGTTCATGTGATGTTGTACTAGGCTGCCTAACCAAAAGAAGAGCAGTTGATGTTTACAGGTAACAGATAATTCTCAGGACTCCTGTCCAGTGTCACAGCTTACTGACGTGGCCGATGGACTAAAGGCTGCTTTACACACTTCAATTTCTCGTGCGATCGCATGTGTGATCGCACCCGATCGTATGTGCGGCACGGGCAATTTCTTGCCCGTGTCGCACAAAGTCGTAAACCCACGTCACACGTATTTACCTTCCAAACGACCTTTTCTGGAATCTGCTAAGAGACTCAATCCTAGGCAAGCTAGGTGGGCATTGTTCTTCTCCAGATTTGATTTTGTGGTAACATTCCGGCCCGGTACCAAGAACACCAGAGCTGATGCACTTTCCCGTAGCTTCTGTCCCTCTCAGTCCGAAGACTCTGAACCAGTGCATATTTTAGCTAAAGGCATTATTATTATGTCATCGGTTTCCTTAGATTTGATAGAAGAGGTCCATAATACCCAAGACCAAGCTCCTGAAACCACCCCTGTCCATAAACGGTTTGTCGCCCCCTCACTGCGCCTACGGGTTCTCCAGGAATCCCACAATTCTGTGCTGGCAGGTCACCCTGGTATCGGCAATACCCTCCGATTAGTAACCAGGAATTTTTGTGGCCAACCGTAGCGAAAGATTGTAAGGAATATGTACTGGCTTGTGAAACTTGTGCTCGAGCCAAGACACCCCATACCCGCCCTGCCGGATTTCTCCAGTCCCCACCTACTCCAGTAAGCCCTTGGACACATCTCTCCATGGACTTCATCACTGACCTTCCACCCTCAGAAGGGAAGACTTGTATTTGGGTAGTAGTGGATAGATTCAGCAAACAGTGTCATTTTGTTCCTCTGTCCGGATTACCCAATTCTGAAACTCTTAGCAAGTTGTTTATTAGGCATATTGTGCGGTTACACGGGGTTCCGGAAAATATTGTTTCTGACCGAGGAACACAGTTCGTCTCAAAATTCTGGAGGGCGTTTTGTAAAAAGATCCATATAGAGCTATCTTTTTCATCTGCCTACCACCCAGAGAGCAATGGTCAGACCGAACATTCCAATCAAACCCTTGAACAATATCTCCGGTGTTATGTGTCTGACCATCAGTCTGACTGGGTGGAATATCTGAAGCTAGCTGAGTTCGCTATCAATAATCAGTATCAGGAATCCATCAAGACTACCCCCTTTTTCTGCAATTTAGGGTTGCATCCACGTTTTGGTTCTTTTTCTTCCGCTGTGGTGGATACTCCTGAGGCTGACTCAATTGTGGACAAATTATCTGGTCTGAGGTGAAAGAGAACCTGAAGAAGATAAAGGTTGGTCAAGCCTCCTCTTCTAATAAGAGACGTTCCAAGGGCCCTAGCCTTGGAGTTGGGGACAAGGTATGGTTATCCACACAGAATATTAAACTCAAGGTCCCATCTGCTAAGCTGGGTCCGAGATTTATTGGACCTTACGAGATAATCGAGGTAATTAATCCCACAGCTTTCCGCCTGCAACTCCCCCCATCCTTCAAGATATCGAATGTGTTCCATAAGTCCCTCCTCAAGTTATATCGTGTCCCCATTCACCCAGTCATTGACCCTCCTCCTCCTGTTTTGGTGGAAGGTGACTTGGAGTATGAGGTACAGAGAATACTTGATTCCTGTATTGTCAGAGGGGCGGTACAGTATTTGGTGCATTGGAGGGGTTACGGCCCCGAGGAGAGGTCATGGGTCCCTGCGAGCGATGTTCATGCTAGGGGTCTGGTCCCACGGTTTCACCTCCAATTTCCTGGGAAGCCGGGTTTTGAGGGTCCGGAGGCCCCTCGTGGAGTGGGGGGGGTACTGTTACGTCACCGCCGGAGTCTGCTCCAGCGACTTCTGCTCCGATCGCCAGGCGACGCCGTGTTCCTGCCGTGGATGGTGCTGGTGATGGGAGAGAAGTCGATGCCAGCGGCACCAGTGGGCGCAGGCTCCGATCATCCACTGGACTGGGTTAGCTTGGGATCTGCAGTACCGCTGGCTGACTGTGGGTGGCATGTGTCTTCCAGCTGAAGTTGCCAGCGTTCAGCTACAGCCAATGGGAAGACACCACACCCTTCTTATTTCCCCTCCTGTCACATGATTACTGCCAGATATAGTTCTGATTTTCCTGGCTCCTGTTACGTCCTATTCTGTTGGTGATTCCTATGTTGACTTCTGCGTGTTTTTGACTACCCTTCTGCCTACTGTTTTTGTACCTTGCTGCCCGACCCGGATCTGACCTCTGCTACGTTTGCTGACTACGTCACTGCCTGCCGATTCTGTCCCTGTTCCGCAATTCCTGGTTTGACCCTGCCTGACTACTACTCTCATCGGACTGCAGCCTTCCACAGGTAGTGATCTCCAGGGTCCTGTGTAATTCCAAGTCCCTGTATAGGGGTTAAAGGGTTTCAGGGTTCTGGTGGTCCTACTTGGTGAGTGGCTTCCCTCTAGCCTCCCCTTTACAGCCCATCTGAGTCTGTGGATCCAGGCAGGCGTTACACATGGAGGTTAGTCCAGATAGTGGCATTTCAAGTTAGATTTTTAGTCTTGCTGCCCAGACATGGATGTTTTTAACCTAGATAGTGGCATTTTAGTTAGGGACCCGGAATATTGAGATTTACCTTGCCGTTGGTTTCCGGGCTTACATGCATTGGCCAATTCATAAACTAAACATCCCATTTTTTCATATAGCAGTAATGCAGTACCAGAGTTCCTTTATACATTGATGGCATTTCGTGTGCAGCTGTATCCATTTTGTATGGACAAAATCTCTGACTGCCAGGATAGTGGGCGTGAGCCCTCAAATCTGGACCCGTCCTGCTGAATCTGGAACGGTTGGAAGCTATGCAACTATTTATCCTGCTCCATACATGGAGACCAGACTAAGGATGTACTAATATATCATATGTCAGAAAGAGATTAATCACAGGAATACTTTAATTATCTGGTTGAGGTCACGTGGGTGTTATGGATGGGGTTTCTGTTGGTTTTGTTGTTGCTGGATGGGAAAAGGTTAAGATTTTTCCTGAGGATGTTTCTGGGGTCCCTCTAGTGGCCAGTGCTGGAAGTCAGGTTCCTTGCTTGTCACTGAGACAGGTGCATGGCTTAGCTCTAATCCCAGTGGGCCAATCATGTCCAGCTTTTGGTGTATAAAGGAAGAGAGATTCTGCTTCAAGCTGACGCCAGTGATATAGTTTTCTGTGTCAGTTTTGCTCCAGTGAAAATGTCTTGAACACCTGTCATGTCGGCCATGTGCCTGTGACCCGCTGGACAGTTTTCTACACTGTGTGCAGAATTATTAGGCAAATGAGTATTTTGATCACATGATACTTTTTATACATGTTGTCCTACTCCAAGCTGTATATGATTGGGAGCCAACTACCAATTAAGTAAATCAGGTGATGTGCATCTCTGTAATGATGAGGGGTGTGGTGTAATGACATCAACACGCTATATAAGGTGTGCTTAATTATTGGGCAACTTCCTTTCCTTTGACAAAATGGGTCAGAAGAGAGATATTATGTGCTCTAAAAAGTCCAAAATTGTGAGATGTCTTGCAGAGGGATGCAGCAGTCTTGAAATTGCCAAACCTTTGAAGCGTGATCACCGAACAATCAAGTGTTTCATGGCAAATAGCCAACAGGGTCACAAGAAGTGTGTTGGGCAAAAAAGGCGCAAAATAACTGCCCATGAATTGAGGAAAATCAAGCGTGAAGCTGCCAAGATGCCATTTGCCACCAGTTTGGCCATATTTCAGAGCTGCAATGTTACTGGAGTATCAAAAAGCACAAGGTGTGCCATACTCAGGGACATGGCCAAGGTAAGGAAGGCTGAAAAATGACCACCTTTGAACAAGAAACATGAGATAAAAACGACAAGACTGGGCCTAGAAATATCTTAAAACTGATTTTTCAAAGGTTTTATGTCCTGATGAAATGAGAGTGACTCTTGATGGGCCAGAGGCTGAATCAGTAAAGGGCAGAGAGCTCCAGTCCGACACAGACGCCACCAAGGTGGACGTGGGGTACAGGTATGGGCTGGTATCATCAAAGATGAACTTGTGGTACGTTTTCGGCTTGAGGATGGAGTGATGCTCAACTCTCAGACCTACTGCCAGTTTCTGGAAGACAACTTCTTCAAGCAGTGGTACAGGAAGAAGTCGGTATCGTTCAAAAAAACCATGATTTTCATGCAGGACAATGCTCCATCACATGCATCCAACAACTCCACAGTGTGGCTGGTCTAAAAGATGAAAAAATAATGACATGGCCCCCCTGTTTACCTGATCTGAACCCCATAGAGAACCTGTGATCCATCATAAAATGTGAGATCTATAGAGAGGAAAAACAGTACACCTCTTGGAACAGTGTCTGGGAGGCTGTGGTGGCCGCTGCACGCAATGTTGATCATAAACAGATCAAGCAACTGACAGAATCTATGGATGGTAGGCTGTTGAGTGTCATCATAAAGAAAGGTGGCTATATTGGTCACTATTTTTTGGGGGTTTTGTTTTTGCATGACAAATGTTTATTTCTAAATTTTATGCAGTTATATTGGTTTACCTGGTGAAAATGAAGAAGTGAGATGGGAATATATTTGTTTTTTATTAAGTTGCCTAATAATTCTGCACAGTAATAGTTACCTGCACAAACAGATATCCTCCTAAGATAGCCAAATTTAAAAAAACCCACTCCAACTTCCAAAAATATTAAGCTTTGATATTTATGAGTCTTTTGGGTTGATTGAGAACATAGATGTTGATCGGTAATAAAAACAAATCCTCTAAATACAACTTGCCTAATAATTCTGCACACAGTGTAGTATGCTCTAGCTTGTCTTTTTCTCTTGGAGATCTCCAGTGCTGTTTGCTGCAGTTGGTCTGCTTTTTTGTATGCATTTTTTTGTCTTTTTAGTTTTAGTCATACTGATCTCGCCTTTGGAGCCTGGGATAAGTACTTTGTCTTCTTTCTTGTGACTGAACGGTTTTCATGCATTTTTCTCTTGTGTGCAATGTTTATTGTGATTCTGTTTCAATTAGTTTTGAAATGCTATGAAGACTGTTCATTCTCAATGAAAAAAACGCATAGTGAGGTTTTTCCTTTCTATCTGAACTTTGTTCTGCGTTTTTTCGCTCAAATATACTTTTATTATTTTTGAGACAACCTCTCTTGGATGCTAATCCTGTCTGGTGTCCTGCACAAGAGCTCCCTTATGTAGTGGGTGGAGGATCGTGTGGTCCTAAGGGAATTTTGATCATCAGGAGTTGGCATATATTAGGGTTTTGCTGTCTGCACCCAGTGATCTATCCTATCCTTTTGTGTCTTAGTTACAAGGACTTCACTTTGCTTAAGTCTATTCCTAACCAACTGTGTATTGTTTTCTTCCTATATCATCATCAATATATGTTGGGGACTTTTACTATCTCTTTGCTCACTTTTTGGGGTTTACCAGGTTTTTTTTATCTTGGACTTTTGGTGTAGTAGTTCATAGTTCTTGGGTTGCCTCTATGCCTGGATAGGGAAGGAGTTTTTCCCTTGAATGGTATATTTACTGGAATGTCAGCAGTCTCCTGACCATAACATGTGGGCCTCTATTTATGAAACAGTTTTTTACAACATTCTGGTGAAAAACCATTTGAAACATTGGAAAAATGTGGATAGACCTTACCCAGGATGGAGTATGACCTGGCCCAACAGAAAAAAAAAACCCATCAGAATAGTCCTCATTACATTTTCCTCAAAGTCGGAGTCGAGTCGTCTGGGACCCGGGTGATATTGTTATGTCAAGTGGTCCCTGGAGCTTATCAGTGGCTATAATTAGGTTGCTGATGTTCCGCTACATCTGTTTGTCTGAGGTTAGTCCAAAAGTTTGAAGCTTGTAAAAATTAGAGTGCTGCAGCTGATTAGCTGCAGGGCTCACATGGCATAATAATGTTATGCAAGCAAACAGCATCTCAGTGCCAGCATTACTGGAACGGCACTGGTACCGAAGGCGAGTATAAGGTGTTTTTATATTATAAGTGGTACTACTTGTTTTAAAAAGGCATTGTTCAGGTAAAGGACAACCTTTTTCGACACTTTTCTTTTGTGAAACACTGTAGCTGATAAATATGCCAAATTCATTTGAATTATTAAGACTCAGTGGCATACTGTCAATAGAGAAAGGGCACTCCACTGCTATGGGGCCTGATAGCTGGGACGGCCCGGCCCCGGCTGCCCACGGTGTGTGCACTTTCACTTTCATCATTCCCAGCAGGGGCGGGCTGGGATGGTCACCAAGCAACTGATTAAGGCCGCTTGGGGCCGACATTGTTTGTACAGCTGCAGGCTGGCTGCAACAGAGAGACAGACATGCCCACACTGTGTGGCCTCTGCTAAAAAGGAGGGAGTGGCCAGGCAACAACTTCTTCCACTCAGAGAGTTGTGAGAGATGCCAGGAAGAGAACAGCCAAGCATGAAAGGGGGCAGAGCTTGTTCAGTTCAGCATGTGAGAAAGAAAAGATGAAAAGGAAAACAGTGCAAGAGGAGCAGAGACTTGAGCAAACAGAGAAAAGAGAGCAGAGAGCAGAGCAAACAGGGAGAAGTGGAGAACAGAAGGAAAAGAAAGAAAAAGCAGAGGACAGGCTCTGAACACAGCCAAGAGGACTCACAGAAAGTGCATGAGGGAGGCCGGAGCCACTAACTAGAGTTGAGCGCGGTTCGTGGTTCTCCAGTTCGCGGTTCGAGTGATTTTGGGGGCTATTCTAGATCAAACTAGAACTCGAGCTTTTTGCTAAAGCTCGATAGTTCTAGTTACGTTCGAGAACGGTTCCAGCAGCAAAAAGCCAAGCTAATTACTAGCTGGCTTTCCGCTGTAATAGTGTAAGTCACTCTGTGACTCACACTATTATGAAATTTCAGAGTATAGTGTGCGGGAACAGCGCATTCAGATCACTGCTGCTGTTTGTTTTTTTTTCCCCTTGTCTTCCTTCCCTAAGCGCGCGCGTGTAGTGGGGTGGGCCAGCATGTCAGCCAATCACAGACACACACACAGCTAAGTGGACTTTTATCCAGAGAAGCAACGGCATGTGTGATAGGATGTCCATGTCACATGTCCCTGCATTATAAAAACGGGTATGTGCCCATTCGGACGCCATTATCTCTTCCGCTGGCATAGCTCCTGTCTCCGATACTGCTGTGTACGCTCTACACACAGCGCTATACAGAATAGGGATAGAAGTTTCTATTAGCCCTTGTAAGGGCTAATAACAGCAGGCTCAGAGCCATAGCTGACAGTCAGATCCGTGGAAACAGATTTTAACAGCTACAGATAACAGCCTCTATGTAGCTAAGGTCAGGGACTTCCACGCTGCATTTCCCCATTAGGAGGGATAGAAAGTGAGGCTTCCTTTCCTATACACTGGCCCACAACCCTGCCACTGTACCCTCCTGCCCTTTGCACACAAGCTCATTGTTACTAAGCCATTATACTAGCAAACACTGAGTAAACTTAGTGGCATCCTAAAAGTGGCTATTCGACTTCCATTAGTGTCCCACTGGTGCAAAGCTATTTGCAGCACCACTGCATTGCACACAAACTCATTGTTACTAAGCCATTATACTAGCAAACTATGCTGCCAGTTTAAAGGCCGTAGTTGCATTGTCAGGGATAGTTAGGGTATGTGCGCACGTTGCTTTTTACCTGCTTTTTACCTGCTTTTTTGCTGCTTTTTCTTCTGCGCTGTTTAATGCCAAAATGGATGTGTTCTTCTATTCAAAGCAAAGTCTATGGGAATTTGGGTTTCTTGTTCACACTATGTTGTTCAAAATGCTGCCTTTTTGTGGCAGAACTTTGGTCAAAAACTCAGCTTTGCAGTGCAAAACCCAAATGGCAAAAACAATTGACATGTTGCTTCTTTGAAAAGCTGCGTTTTTGACCAAAGTTCTGCCACAAAAAGGCAGCATTTTGAACAACATAGTGTGAACAAGAAACCCAAATTCCCATAGACTTTGCTTGAATAGAAGAACACATCCATTTTGGCATTAAACAGCGCAGAAGAAAAAGCAGCAAAAAAGCAGGTAAAAAGCAGGTAAAAAGCAACGTGCGCACATACCCTTATTGTTGTTTATTCTGCTGTTAATAAAGATAGACCACCGCTGCAATCTACACCACCTCTCAATTTTTACTACCACATTTTAAGTGCACAATCTTGTTGCAATCAAAATGAGTGGCAAAATGACAGATGCTGGTGGAAAGGGGAAGAGGCGTGGTGGAAAAGGAAAGAAAGGGTATGTCCATGGGGAAGGTGGCAAAGCTCCATTAACATCTGCTGAAGATAGACCATCTTCCAGCAAAAGTAAGAGGTCTACTACTTACCGTGGACAATCCGATGTGCTTCCTTTTTTACGGACACGAACAACTGGAACAAAAGGTAGATGATGGCCAAAAAAAGAAAATGCTTTTCTCAAGTGGTCCAACAAGTGCCCTCTCAGCCACTTCAAGTACCGCATCCAAAAAACACCAGTCCTCTGAGTTGTCATCCCGATCACACTTGCTTTCTCCTAGCTCTGAAGTCTCCATCCGCCCTGCACAGTATAGTGGAACTGAGATGGCTGAGTCTGCAGAGCTGTTCAGTCACACTATAGCCTGGGAATCAGAGGTCTGCTCCCAACCTATAGTGAGTACAGACCAGGAAATGGTCTGCAGTGATGCCCAGAACCTTTGTGACTCAGATTCAGGCCGTGAGGACCAAGTTTCTGAGCATAATGTTGACCCTTATTCACAAACTGTAACACCTGTTGTTATAGACAATGATGAACATACTGATGACGATGAGACGCAGATACCAGATTGGGATGAAAACTTAAATAATGGTTCACGTCAGGAAGAGGCTCAGTCTGAGGGTGAGGGGAGTGCAATCACAACGCTTGATGAGGAAGTTCTAGATCCCACCTACTGTCAACCCACAGTCACGCACTCGGAGGTCAACAGAGGCGGTGGAGGAGGATGCTACTGACGACGAAGTTACTTTGCGCCTTCCTGAACAGAGGAGTAGTACTGGTAGCACGTCTACAACTGCATCCTCAGCCACCACTCTGAGCACTAGTCGGGGGGGCTCAGCAGGTTGCATGCCCTCTAAGCCTTGCCTAGCCTGGACCTTTTTTGACATAGAAAAAGATCGCCCAAATCATGTGATATGTAAAATTTGTTGTGATTCTGTTAGTAGAGGGCAAAACCTCAGGAGTTTGACAACTTCTTCCATGAATCGTCACATGAATAAATATCATATGTCCCAGTGGGAAGCTCACCGTGCTGCAATGAGGTCTAGCGGAGTGAACCATCCACCGCCTGCCCCTTCAAGTGCATCCGCGCGCTCTTCGTCTTCTAGGACTGTGGGGAGCGCTATCACACCTGGTTTTCCACGCACAACTTCCACCACTGTAACCGCAACAGGCAGTTTGCTTGGTAGGTCGTCATTTGGTTTGGAAGGGGAAACAAGTGCGTGTGTACAGCTCTCTCAGAAATCGATAGCATCAACGTTGGATGAAGGCAACATCCTATCTACGCCTGCACTTTCCTCACAAACCTGCATTTTTTTCACGGACACCCTACTCACCACCGTCTACACACAGCAGCCAGATCTCTGTCCCTCAGATATGGACTAATAAAAGGCCATTTCCTGCGACCCATGACAAAGCTAAGAGGTTCACTTTATCCCTCTGTAAGCTCTTGGCTACTGAAATGCTGCCTTTCCGCTTGGTGGACACACAGGATTTTAGAGACCTTATGTCTGTCGCTGTGCCCCGGTACCAGATGCCCAGTCGCCACTACTTCTCTAAGAAAGGTGTGCCTGCGCTACACCAGCATGTCGCACACAACATCACCGCTTCCTTGAGAAACTCTGTGTCTGAAAGGGTGCATTTCACCACCGATACTTGGACCAGTAAGCATGGACAGGGACGTTACATGTCGCTGACTGGGCACTGGGTAACTATGGTGATAGATGGTGAAGGGTCTGCTGCACAAGTCTTGCCGTCCCCACGACTTGTGCGTCAATCCTCTGTCTGTCCAAGTTCCGCCACTGCTTCTGCCTCCTCCACCTCGTCTGGGCCCTCCACCTCCGCCCCAAGCCTGCCTGGTCAGGCCACCAGCGTTGTAACTGCGCAGAAGGAATCACGCACCCCTCATTACTATGCTGGCAGCAAGCACAACGGCATCAGGCGGTCTTTAGCTTGAAATGTTTTGGAAATAAGAATTGATGATAGAAAGAAAGGAGGGCACACTAATAGGGGGATGAGGTGCTAGTGAAGGGGAAGGTCCCACACAAGTACATATATAGTTACACTGCACACTCAAATGTCAATAAATGATGATTTTATTCAGAATCAAAAAAGCCAAGCAAAGGAATAGAACTTCTTTGGGGTAAACAAGTAATCTGACGTTTCGGCCTATGGCCTTATTCACAGAGTTAACTATGAGAAATGAGATACAAAAAATAAAACGAAAACAATTACATAAAGAAGAAATTACATTTCTTTACAATCAACTAGGGAAGAACACAGATACAGCTCTTGTCCATAGTAGAGGTACAGGATTTTTTAGCGGGAATATACATATACAAATAAACATACATATATATAAGCCATATGTCAAGTCCAGAGTAACTATCATTAAACATGAAACATTGGGAAAAATAGGGGCTGGAGAGTGGAAAAAGGGGGGGGGGGGGTAGAGAGCTGGTATCAGCATATACTGAGAGATATGTGCACAAAAGTTAGTATTGGTAGGGAAGGAGTGTTTAGAGACAGTGAATTCAGGTATAATACCTGTCCCCGATGGTTCATAGTTCCAAAGAAAATAGCTGAAGAAAAAAAGAATGTGAAGAAAAAAAAAAAAAAAAAAAAAAAAAGGAAAATGACAATTTAAATAGTGAGTGGGTGTTTTACCTGTGGCTATAGGTTTGGGTGGAACAATTAGACAATAGGGTCCTGTATGCCAATGGCATGTAGTCTGCATGGAAAGAAAAGTACATCATGTATAAAAGTCCAGTCAGGCAGAAAAGGAAAAAACTCCAGAGTATAGACTTACCAGAGCCTATGTGGATGCTGGCACTCCCATGCCTTAGCTGTGTGTGAAGGCTGCTAATCAGCTGTAGCATGTGGCTTTAAATGTGCTGCATGCTGGGAGGGGTATGATGTCACGAACAAGTGTGGTAACGCCCCTTGAGGTTATAGAGATAGGAAGTAATCACATTGGCCTAAAACGTAGGCGCAGTTAGCTGTACCACGATTCTATGGTGACATTACACTAGCTGACGGTGGAGTGGAGTATAAGATGACGTCGGCATCTAAATGTTCAGAGTGTTTTTGTGAATTTCCATCCCAGTTTCACATGCTAAAAAGCCGAGCGCGCACGCGCGCGATGTGACTCTAAACACTTTTTACTACATCCACTATACCACAAGCGAAGACTACTACCGCGCACGCGCGCGACGTCACTCGCCAGCCTGTCATTCCTTTTCACCGCCCCCTTCATTCTATTCCCCCTCCTTCTCATCTCTGAACATTTAGATACCGACGTCATCTTATACTCCACCCACTGCATTCCCTACAACAGAGACGGTGATGACAGCCGCGCATGTGCGCGACGCTGTCCACCGATCTTCAACTCCTTCCATTACTACTAGTATTGGGAGATCGCTGCGCACGTGCACTACGTCACCCTTCCCAGATACACATGACCCCGTCTCACAGCGTCAGCTAGTGTAATGTCACCATAGAATCCTGGTACAGCTAAGGCCGGTTTCACACATCCGGCTTTTTGCCGTTTTGCCGGATGCAGCGCTCTCCCGTACAGTTAATACAGTACAATGACAGCGCTGTAACTTCCGGGTCACATGCGCCAGTCACATGACAGCATGTAACCGGCGCTTGTTGCGCTGTCATTGTACTGTATTAACTGTACGGGAGAGCGCCGCATCCGGCAAAACGGCAAAAAGCCGGATGTGTGAAACCGGCCTAACTGCGCCTACGTTTTAGGCCAATGTGATTACTTCCTATCTTTATAACCTCAAGGGGCGTTACCACACTTGTTCGTGACATCATACCCCTCCCAGCATGCAGCACATTTAAAGCCACATGCTACAGCTGATTAGCAGCCTTCACACACAGCTAAGGCACGGGAGTGCCAGAATCCACATAGGCTCTGGTAAGTCTATACTCTCTGGAGTTTTTTCCTTTTCTGCCTGACTGGACTTTTATACATGATGTACTTTTCTTTCCATGCAGACTACATGCCATTGGCATACAGGACCCTATTGTCCAATTGTTCCACCCAAACCTATAGCCACAGGTAAAACACTCACTCACTATTTAAATTGTCATTTTCCTTTTTTTTTTTTTTTTTTTCTCGTTTTTTCTTATTCACATTCTTTTTTTTTTTCTTCAGCTATTTTCTTTGGAACTATGAACAATCGGGGACAGGTATACCTGAATTCATTGTCTCTAAACACTCCTTCCCTACCAATACTAACTTTTGTGCACATATCTCTCAGTATATGCTGATACCAGCTCTCTACCCCCCCCCCCCCCCTTTTTCCACTCTCCAGCCCCTATTTTTCCCAATGTTTCATGTTTAATGATAGTTACTCTGGACTTGACATATGGCTTATATATATGTATGTTTATTTGTATATGTATATTCCCTCTAAAAAATCCTGTACCTCTACTATGGACAAGAGCTGTATCTGTGTTCTTCCCTAGTTGATTGTAAAGAAATGTGATTTCTTCTTTATGTAATTATTTTCGTTTTATTTTTTGTATCTCATTTCTCATAGTTAACTCTGTGAATAAGGCCATGGGCCGAAACGTCAGATTACTTGTTTACCCCAAAGAAGTTCTATTCCTTTGCTTGGCTTTTTTGATTCTGAATAAAATCATCATTTATTGACATTTGAGTGTGCAGTGTAACTATATTTGGAAATAAGAGTCACACAGCGGCTGAGTTGTGGGCAGCTCTAGAAACTGAGTTTAATAAATGGTTGTCTCCACTCAACCTGCGTCATGACGTATAGCCTGGGCCAACAAGATGCAGAGGTGGGGCAGATCACCCTGATGGAGTGGTCTCAGATCAAGGACCTATGCACCCTTCTGCACAGTTTCGACATGGTGACGAATATGTTTAGCGCTGACAATGCCATTATCAGCATGACCATTCCAGTCATTTACATGCTGGAGCACACGCTAAACACTATTCGGAGTCAGGGGGTGGGACAACAGGAAGGGGAGGAACTACAGGAGGATTCATATGCGCAAGACACAACAACATCACCAAGGTCCAGACCTTCATCATCACCAACGCGGCAGGCATGGGACCATGGGGGACAGGGATCAACAAGGGCGCATAGTAGCAGGCGAAATGTTGAGGAAGGTGCAGGAGAACATGATGAAATGGAGGACGGACTGTCCATGGACATAGAAGACTCAGCGGATGAGGGAGACCTTGGTCAAATTTCAGTTGAAAGAGGTTGGGGGGAGATGTCAGAGGAAGATAGAATGGTTAGCACCTCTATGCCACAAACAAAGCGTGGACTTGGTCCGCATGGCTGCGCAAGACACATGAGCGCCTTCTTGCTGCACTACCTCCAACATGACCCTTGTATTGTCAAAATTAGAAGTGATGATGACTACTGGCTTGCCACACTATTAGATCCCCGGTACAAGTCCAAATTTTGTGACATAATTCCAGCCATAGAAAGGGACGCACGTATGCAGGAGTATCAGCAGAAGCTGTTACTCGATCTTGGCTCGGCTTTTCCAACAAACAACCGTGGTGCACGGAGTGAATCTCCCAGTTGTAACTTGACAAACATGGGACGGTCTCGTCATCTTCAACAGTCTACCCGTACTAGTAACACCGTATCTGGTGCTGGTAACAGCAATTTTATTGAATCTTTTCATATTTTTTTTTAGACCATCCTTTGCAAGGCCACCAGAGACAATAAGTCTGACACATAGTCAACGGCTGGAGAGGATGATACAGGAGTATCTCCAAATGAACATTGATGCCATGACTTTGCAAATGGAGCCTTGCTCATTTTGGGTTTCAAATCTTGAAAAACGGCCAGAGCTCTCCACTTATGCCTTGGAGATTTTGTCGTGTCCAGCTGCCAGCGTTGTCTCTGAACGTGTCTTCAGTGCTGCTGGGTGTGTGCTGACAGATAAGCGCACGCGTCTGTCCAGTGACAATGTGGACAGACTGACGTTCATCAAAATGAACAAGTCATGGATCCAGAAGGAATTTACTACCCCTGTGTCATCTTGGGGAGAGTAAATGCTTGTGGATTTTAAATGTGCTTGATGCAAATCTACCTGTGAAGTGTACAACTGGGGCACAAATGCTGCCACTGAAGGGGTGGGTGTGTGTGGGGCCCAATTTTTGGAAAAAAGGGAGACTCCGCTTGGAGTAACCTTGCGGTGTTTTACATGATTTTAGAAGGGCATGCCATGCCTATATCTGTGTCTCCCCCTCTTTTTCCTTGTCCAGCTCTTTTGTTTTCGCATGAGTATATGTCCTTGTCACTTTCCCATGTGTTTGTGTTGTGAGTTGCTTGTCACCTTTTGGACACCTTTTGAGGGTGTTTTTATGTGTTTGTGATTGCCTCCCATTGTTTCCTATGCGGTTCGAGTGGTTTGCCGAACCAGTTCTCCGAACCGAACTCGAGCCGAACCGCGACCGGTTCGCTCATCTCTACCACTAACATGATCTCTCACATCACAGGAGCAAATGTATGTCTGTAACACTACAGAAAGAAACTGAGATACTGCTCTGTCCTGTGACATCACTGTGTGTATTATCCCTGTACTGTGACATCATTGTGTGCATTATCCCTGTCCTGTGACATCACTGTGTGTATTACCCCTGTACTCTGCAGAGTTTTATTATGGTTCCTAAAGAGTGCTTTACATGCTGCAACATCGTAAGCGATAGCTAGCGATGTCGTGCACGATAGCACCCGCCCCCGTCGTTCATGCGGCATTTGGTGATCGCTGCCGTAGCGATAATGTGTCACACGCACATACCTTTTCAGCGACGTCACTGTGACCGTAGAACAATCCCTCCTTCAAGGGGAAGGTGCGTTCGGCGTCATAGCGATGTCACTGTGGCGTCACTAAGTGGCCGCCCAATAGCAGAGGAGAGGCGGAGATGAGCGGATGGAATATCCCGCCCACCTCCTTCCTTCCTCATTGCCGGTGGACGCAGATAAGGAGATGTTCGTCATTCCTGCGGTGTCACACATAGCGATGTGTGATGCCGCAGGAACGACGAACAACATTGTACCTGCAGCAGCAATGATATTATGAAAAGGAGTGACGTGTCTACGATCAACGATTTTTGACGCTTTTGCGATCGTTGATTGTTGCTCCTTGGTGTTACACGCTGTGATGTCGCTAACGGCGCCGGATGTGCGTAACTAACGACTTGACTCCGATGATATATCGTTAGCGATGTCGCAGCGTGTAAAGCACCCTTTAGGCTATAAAGGGGGTCATCATTTGTTACCATTATATGGGGAAGACAGATGTGAAAATTTATATTGTGTGTGTGTGTGTGTGTGTGTGGTGAGGGGCACAAAGGGAGGACATCGCTACTTTAGACCAAGTTCACACACTGCAGATTTTGGGAGGGATTTGCAGTGTGAACCCACTGGTCTTTGTGCAGTGGACTTTGCTCAGAAACAGGATGGTAGTTATATTAAGACTCTATATGGTAATAATATTTGGTCATGGTGGCAGCATTATATTGCATAGTATAGTGGTGTTATAGGTTTTGGTATGGTGGGTGTTGTTCAGTATCACTGTCGTATGTATTATTTGGTAATTGTATGACTAGTTTGCTGATGCGTTACTAAGAAGAAAATTAAAAAAATTGTATTTAATTATTTTTATGGTGGCAGTAAACGTATCACTAAATACTGTGAAGCACTTTAGCATGACTATTTTTATTTTTAGTACTGTTTACTCTGGAGTTCTTTGTTTTGTTGGCTGCAGCTGATTCCACTGTTTGCAGGCACTGCGGGGGTCAGCGAGTGTTAGAGGCCCTTTGCACACTACGACAAGCAGATGCTGCGATGGCGAGCGCGATAGTTCACGCCCCCGTCGCAGCTGCGATATTTTGTGATAGCTGCCGTAGCGAATATTATCGCTACGGCAGCTTCACATGCACTTACCTGCCCTGCGACGTCGCTCTGGCTGGCGACCCGCCTCCTTCCTAAGGGGGCGGGTCGTGTGGCGTCACAGCGACGTCACACGGCAGGTGGCCAATGGAAGCGGAGGGGCGGAGATGAGCGGGACGTAAACATCCCGCCCACCTCTTTCCTTCCGCATTGCAGACGGGACGCAGGTAGATGTTCCTCGCTCCTGTGGCTTCATACACAGCGATGTGTGCTGCCGCAGGAATGAGGAACAACAACGTACGTTGCTGCAGCCAAAATAATGAAAATGACCGACACTACACCGATCATACGATACCGACGCTTTTGCGCTCGGTAATCGTAGTTAAAACTATTTACACACTACGATGTCGAGAGCGACGCCGGAAGTGCGTCACTTTCGATTTGACCCCACACACATCGCACCTGCGATGTCGTAGTGTGCAAAGGGCCGCTTAGGCACTGCGGTGCTGAGAGAGCGTCAAGCCCTGCAGTGCTCAGCGAGCGTCAGGCTCTGTGGTGCTCAGCGAGCGTCAGGCCCTGTGGTGCTCAGCGAGCGTCAGGCCCTGTGGTGCTCAGCGAGCGTCAGGCCCTGTGGTGCTCAGCGAGCGTCAGGCCCTGTGGTGCTCAGCGAGCGTCAGACCCTGCGGTGCTCATCGAGCGTGGGGTCCTGCAGTGCTCAGCGAGTGTCAGGTGTCGCGGGCGGAGGAGGGGACGCTGCGCTCTCCCACTGCTCGGGTCCGGCTGCTGCTGCTACTGCTGCTCGGTGGTGGCTCGAGCGGTAGGCCGGATCCCGGGGACTCGAGCGGCGTTCCTCACCCGTGAGTGAAAAGGGGATTTTGTTTGTGGGGATTTGATATTGTCCGTGACGCCACCCACGGTTGTGGTGATATTGGTGACACCACCGCTGCTCTGGACGGGGGATCCCGGGAGCGATGACAGGGAGCAGCCTGGATGTTAGTTCTCCCCTCCGTGGGTAGGGGTTGGTTGTCCCGGGGCCCGGTGATGGGGTAGGGATGGATGGCAGGCGGGTTACGGGGCCTGGCGAGGTGCAGGGTCGCGGAGATAGCCCTGTGTCGCACGGCACGGTGGTACTCACTCAGCCAATGATGAGGACACAGTTCTCGGTAAAACACACGGCTGGATGGACGGGTCCCACAGACGGCTGCGGTGTTTCTCCTCCCGGCAGGTTGATGGTGACTGCCTTTCCCTGCACCTATGTAGTGTAACGGTTCCAATGGGTTCCCACCGGTAACCCGCTCCCCAGCTTGGATATGGGCTGGAGGAGCCCCTTTTGCCCGCAGGCTCTGGCCCTGGGAACTTTAGCCTTGGCGGTGACTGTTTCCCTCTCTCGTTTGGACTGTTGCCTTCTGTCGGGACTTGGCTGCTGGGAAACCCAGGAGGTTCCCTTCGCTAACGAATTTGGCAAATTCAAGGCGACTCCTAGCCTTGCTGGGGTCCGTAAGCCCCTGCTGGATGGTGCTGGCTTCTCTTTGCATACCGGTCTGGTACCGCCGGGCCACCGCCCGTCCACGGTCCTTACGGTTGGCTCCAATAGGCCACTCCTGCAGACGGTCACCACCGTCTGCCAACCTTGCTGATCCGTCCGGGCCACACACCCGGACCAACTTCTGTCTGCTCAACTGCTACTTCCCACCTTCCACTTTCACCTCCAAAACTGAACTCTCTACTTTTCCCGCCTCCAGGACTGTGAACTCCTCGGTGGACGGGGCCAACCGCCTGGCCCACCTTCCTGGTGTGAACATCAGCCCCTGGAGGAAGGCAACAAGGGTTTTTGTCTGACTTTGGTGTGCCTGACCGGGAGTGTGGGGTGTGTAGGTGTTGTTCTCTGTGGCCCCTGGCTTGTCCAGGGCACCACACAGGCACTGTAGTGCTCAGCAAACATTAGCACTGCGGTACTCAGTGACCGTTATGCACTGTGGTGCTCAGCAAGCGTCAGGCCCTACGGTGCTCATCGAGTATTAGGCACTGATGTGCTCAGCGAGCGTCAGGCTCTGTGGTGCTCAGAAAGTGTCAGGCACTGCAGTGCTCAGTGCATTGCACACAGTCACAAAACAGGCGCACAGCACTGCCTAGATTAGTCCTCTGCTGACGGAGCTGCAACTGATAATATTCTACTTACTGGACTAGTAGATGTATAGCCTGACTAGGATAAAGATTAATTCATAATGTGTGCCCACTCAATAACTTGTATGTCCCCCCCCTCACTAGCCCCTAGTAACTTGTGTGCTGCCCCCAGTAACTTGTATGTCCCCCCCAGTAACATGTAAGCCACCCCCCAGTAACGTGTATGCCAGCCCCCAGTAATGTATATCTTGTTTATTATGTTAATATTTTATTGTAATTTTTTTTATGGGGTGAGTGCCCATTCAGACTTTTGCTATGGGGCACCATGATTTTTATGTATGTGTGCCGCCCCCTTGCCAGCAGCCGGCGCTGCTCGGATCCGGATCTATGGTATGGCTCGAGGGGTTCTGCCAGACCCGGGGGTCGCATAGACACTCCGACAAAAAGGGGACGTATTTGTACGGGGATGGCAGTAAACTGTCTGTGACGCCCACCCACGGTGTGTGGTGAGATGTGGCACCACCGCTGCTGTTGTGGGACACCCGGGGCGATGGGATGGCAGCTTGTTGTTAACCCGGTGACTTGGTGCAGGGGACGGTGATGGCAGGGACAGGTGCGCCTGGTCAGACCAGGGAGTCTCAGCTTACTCACGATTAAAGAAGTCAGACAAGTCCATTGGTTAACCAAGGTGATGGTGGCCGGCCGCCGCGGCCAGGTGTATTCTAGTCCCCCACCCGGGCTGGTGGTCCATATCTCTTCCCTCTGCACTGTGCTGTAGTGTTTTGGACTTCCCGATCTGGAACTCGGGAGTCCGCTCCCGGTAATACTGTTGGGAGCCGTGCCCGCTGACCCGTGGGATCTACAGGCTCTGATGGATGCCCTATCTCTCTCTGTGGGTGGTTGTCTCTTTTCGGGACTTAGGTTGGGACAGGACCTATAATCCTGCCCTCAATCGGTTGATTAGCTAGGCCGCTGGTTCCGGTCCTGGCTTCAGGGTCTGAGTACCCTCTCTGTGCACGGTTTCCAGTCGTGTCTCCGGTGTCTGTACCGGCGGGCTCCAACCCTGTCCAACTCGGATCTGCCGAGCCGTCTTCCCGTCTCCTGCTAGGGCCCACCATCTGCCACCTAGCTAATGTGTCCGGACTCCGACCCTGATACCTGTCAGTTCAGCCTCAGGCCTGAATCAGAGGCCTGGACTCCACTCCACTCACTCCTTCCTCCTAACTCCAACAACAACTGCTGTCTCCTGCCCCGGGCTCTCCAGACCCCTAGGTGGGCATTCCCTTCTGTGTGGTCCCGCCCACTGGTGTGCCTTTCTTTCACTGGGGGAGGTGACTAGGGTTTTCTGGTTGGCTGTGTGTAACCTAGGTGAGGGAAGGTGTTTTGTGGGGGCCTATGTGTGACTACCTGCAATGTCAGGGCGTCACATTCCCCCTTGGTTAAATACAGACCATCCGCGGGCTGTCCGACCACCACCATTTTTTAATCTGGAACTGTAGAAAAAGGGGATAAAATAGGTTTACAAGTATAATAACATATTTACATCGAGATAACTTTCTTCCCTTACGAGAGGCACAAAGCTTAAATGTTGCATAACGGACCGGGCCACCTTCTGTTCGCCCCCGCCACCCAAACAACCTGTTCCCTGGTGCCACCACTAAGACAGGTAACACCGCTCTACCCAAGTTCAGGAACGGGCCCAGGTAGCGAACACACAGGCCGGGTAATAAGTTCCTTACCCGGCAGTCCTTGCTACGGGTCCCCACGGTCTGGAGGGTGGTCACCAGTTGCAATGGTGACGGGCCTCGGCCAACTCCACCGCAGGCCCTTCCTCCAATCTGCCTCTCCGGAGACCGGGTTGGTGCTGTATGAAGGTGGACGGTAATTATTTGCAAGACCCAATAGTTCTTGGGTTGGCCTGCCAGTTCACGGCCGTGGTTCATGTTTAAAACGGTGTAACTGCAGAATGGTCCCAACGGGGAAACATAACTAGGGTAGCCGGGAATCTGCTACCTACTCATTTTGCTATAAGACAATCAGGTTAAGTATTCGGGTAATTGGAATTCATTCTCACACACACTATTTTCACAACGAGCAAACGCCACTCACCAGTAGAGATAAGCTAACTGGCCGTGGTTCGGCTCGAGTTTGGTTCGTCGAACGGAGGTCTCATTCGAGTTCAGTTCGGCGAACGTTCGACGAACCGAACTCAAACCAATACGATATAATGGGGGGCAATCACAAACACATAAAAACGCATTATAAATGTACACATACAGTTAATAAACATTGCCATAACACTTACCGGTCCCCGCGATCCCTCCTGCACTCTGTCTCCTGCCGCTATTCCATCCGATGATCGCTGAATCCTCCCGGTGACCGGCACTGCCAGCAGAGATGCAGGACCTATCGTGACGTCAAAATAGCCATGTGACCAGTCACGTGGCTATTATCTCATTGGCCACAGACTGGTCACATAACTATGACGCATCATGTAGGACCTGTCATTGCACTCTCCGGTACACGGTGCACATTTGTGTATCGCCGTGTACTGGCGACATGCTCTAGCACACGGTCAACTCCCCGTTCCGTTAGGGACCGGCTGACACAGCCGGTCATTAATGGAGATCACCGTTGCCATAGCAACGCAGTTAGCGGTGACGTCACCGCTAACCGCGACTCCGGGAATCACCTGATTGGAGCCCTGTTGCTATGGTAACGCGTCTGTCACCGCCAGCAGCACTGATCTCTCACGGAGTGAAGGCTGCACGCTGCTTCCCGTGCAGCCTTCACCGAGTGAAGGCTGCACGGGAAGCAGTGTCTTCCCCCATGCAGCAGTGATGTAGCAGAGCTGCATTTGTTGAATGAGAAAGACAGAAGACCATGGATCGTGGAGGGCTGACAGGGGGTAATAAAGATGGAGTCTCTAATGTGTCTGTGTATTTATTTCTATTAAAGTATTTTTTCTCTGTGTGGTGTCTTTTTTTTAACCCTTTATTGGAGATTCTTAATGGCCGGGTCAAACGTGCCTGACATTAAGAATCTCTGGCTTAATACTGGCTAGTAAAACAAAGCCAGTATTAACTCATGATTACCCAACAAGCCACCCGGCTCCAGGGCTGTTGGAAGAGTTGGATACAGCGCCAGATGATGGCGCTTCTATGAGAGCGCCATTTTCTGGGGCGGCTGCGGACTGCAATTCGCAGCAGAGGCGCCCAGAAGCCTCGGGCTAACCTGTGCTGTGGATTCCAATCCCCAGCTGCCTAGTTGTACCTGGCTGGACACAAAAATGGGGCGAAGCCCACGTCATTTGTTTTTTAATTATTTCATGAAATAAGTGAAATAATTAAAAAAAAAACGAGCTTCCCTATATTTTTGGTTCCCAGCCGGGTACAAATAGGCAACTGGGGGTTGGAGGCAGCCCGTGGCTGCCTGCTGTACCTGGCTAGCATACAAAAATATGGCGAAGCCCACGTCATTTTTTTGGTGGGCAAAAAACTTCTGCATACAGTCCTGGATGGAGTATGCTGAGCCTTGTAGTTCTGCAGCTGCTGTCTGCTCTTCTCCATACAGACAGACAGCAGCTGCAGAACTACAAGGTTCAGCATACTCCATCCAGGACTGTATGCAGAAGATTTTTGCCCACCAAAAAAATGACGTGGGCTTCGCCATATTTTTGTATGCTAGCCAGGTACAGCAGGCAGGTACGGCTGCCCCCAACCCCCAGTTGCCTATTTGTACCCGGCTGGGAACCAAAAATAAAGGGAAGCCCTTTTTTTATTATTTCATGAAATAATTAGAAAACAAATGACGTAGGCTTCGCCCCATTTTTGTGTCCAGCCAGGTACAACTAGGCAGCTGGGGATTGGAATCCGCAGCAGAGGTTGGCCTGAGCTTTCTGGGCCCCACTGCTGCGAATTGCAGTCTGCAGCCGCCTCAGAAAATGGCATTTTCATAGAAGCGCCATCTTCTGGTGCTGTATCCAACTCGTCCAGCACCTGCCTGTTATACCTGGCTAGCATACAAAAAAATGGCGAAGCTCACGTCCTTTTTTTGTAGTTTTTTGGCAAAAAAAATAAAAAATGCTTCCCTGGATTTTCCATTGCCAGTGAAGGTAACACCAAGCAGTGGGGGTTAGCAGCCAGTAGCTGCTTGGATTACCCTTAGCTAGCAATACAAAAAATGCAGCGGGAGCCCATATATATTTTTTTTTAATTATTTATTTAAATAACTAAAAACAAATTGGGCTTCCCTGTATTTTGATTGCTGGACATCACAGTGCTGTAAAAATAAATCTTTAAAAAAAATGACGTAGCGCTCCGCGGTATTTTTGATTCTCAGCGCAGATAAAGCAGACAGCTATGGGTTGCCACCCCCATCTGCCTGCCGTTACCTTGGTTGGCAATCAAAATACAGGGAAGCACATTAATTTTTTCTATTTAAAAATTAGTTAAAAAAAAAAATGACGTTGGGTCCCCCCATTTTTGAGCAGACGGCTGTAGCCTGAAAACCACAGCTGGCAGCTTTACCGTGGTTGGGGTTCCAATGTGGAGGCCCCCCCAGGCTTTTTTTTTTTTTTTTTTTATAATTATTTTATAAATTATTAATAATTACACAAAAAAAAGTAGGGTCCCCCCCCAAATTGGATCACCAGCCAAGGTAAAGCGGACAGCTGTGGTCTGGTATTCTCAGGGTGGGAAGGTCCATAGTTATTGGGCCTTCACAGCCTAAAAATAGCAGGCCGCAGGCACCCCAGACGTGGCGCATCCACTAGATGCGCCAATCCTGGCGCTTCACCCCAGCTCATCCCGTGCCCTGGTGCAGTGGCAAACTGGGTAATAAATCGGGTTGATACTAGCTGTAAAGTCACCTGAGATCAAGCCCAGCAGTTTGTGATGTCATGGTGTCTATTAGATACCCAACATCATAAACTGTCAGTACTAACAAAAAAAAAATCGACAAAAGAAATTTATTTGAAAAAACAGTCCCCAAAACATTTCCTCTTTCACCAATTTATTGTAAGAAAAAAAAATAACGGGGTCCCATGACGACTCTGGACCGTCTAGAATATGGGGGGGGAGACACTCAGGGAACGTATCCCCCATTTTCTAGGAGTGCGGACCCTTCATGTGAGGAGTGTGGGTGCAATGATCTGCACTCACTCTCCCCGGGTCCACAGCAGCAGAGTCAATGTCGTAATGATTGCTACCAAAACTGCAATGCCCTGCTCCTGAGGTAAGGGCATGCCTAATCAGGAGAACTATTCTACATTTCCAAATATTGGTATTTGCTGATATTATTGCTATTCCACCTACTATATATTGGGGATAGGATCTTGGAGATGGAATACCCCTTTAAGTCCAGTTATCCAGCTGAATGAATACTTAACAACAGAGATCGCTATTTAGATGTGTTTTCTTGTGACGTATAACGGACTCTCATGTTTGGTAGTCGTTCAGCAGGGAAACTATAAAAGCAAATCCCTCAATTTGGAAATGTAGTATATAACTCTCCTGATCAATTATGTTCCTTACCTCATGAGCAGGGCATTGCAGTAATTTTAATAATTTATTCATTTATATAGCGTTATTAATTCCATAGCGCTGTATGTCTTTGGAGTGTGGGAGGAAACCGGAGTACCCGGAGGAAACATACGCAAACACGGGGGGAACATACAAACTCCTTGCAGATGGTGCCCATGGTGAGAATTGAACCCAGGACCTCAGTGCTGCAAGACTTCAGTGCTAACCACTGAGCCACCGTGCCGCCCATTTAGCTTACAGATGCATAACCACCACTCACTGTGTCTGAACACAGGAAGCTGAGCTGACAGCCGCTCTGTGCATGCGGCAGCGTCTATTGTGAAGGAGAGGGCCGTGGGGGGATCAACGCTGCACAGGTACCGTGGGACACCGGGGAACACCGGTGGGGTTATAGGGGGTGACCTGGCAGGGCCTGGGGAGGAGTTTTCTGTCGCATGTGTCATGGTACATACAACAGAAATCAGAGGAGTAGGGTGAATGCGGCCGGCGCGCTGCTTTGCGCGCGGCCATCTTGGATTTCTGGGAGGGCATCAAGGGGGGCACTTTGGCGACACCGGGGGACCGGAGGGGACCAGGGAGGATATTTATCATGTTTGTTCATGCCAGATGGGAGATAAATAATTATTTACCGGCGCTGTCATTTACTGTAACGTGATCATCGGTATACGGTGTATACCTGTGATCACTTGAGCGGGGACCGGAAAAACCGTCCTGAATCATGATCTCCAGGGTCTCAGCTAGCCCTGAAACCCCGGAGATTTTCTGACGCTGGGGGGCGTTATTCACTTATTTCTGCCTGCTGTTTATAAACGGCAGATCAGAATAAGGCTACATTCACACGACCGATCCATTTTTGTGGTCTGCAAAAAACAGTCCGTTTTTTTTCACGGGTGCATCCGTGTGGCATAAGTTTCCGTTCCGTAGACGGTCCATATGTCATCTGTTTGTCATGTGTGTGCCTTCCGTTTTTTTTTTGTGTACTGCAAAAAAACTGAAGGAGGGAAAATACATAAATTTACCCAGGATCCTTAGCTTCAACCTACATGAGGCGGTCACATGTTCACTCCAGTGCCATTTTCTACTGCTTTTCACAGCGTAGAGCGCTCTGGTGATTTTCCTGTGCTTGTACACTTCATATCAGTCTTTTCTGTCATTATAATGGCAGAAAGACACATAATGTCCCACTCTCCTGCATTTTGTAATTTTGCACCCTTTGGTGCCTTTCATGTGGCACTAAGGGGTGCTTAGCTTTGTATTTTAGCCAAAAAAATGAAAAAAAAAAAGACGTAGGGTTCCCCCTATTTGTGTAGCCAGCTTAGGGTAAAGCAGACGGCTGCAGCCTGCAGACCACAGCTGGCAGCCTCACCTTGGCTGGTAATCCAAAACTGAGGGCACCCCACGCTGTTATTTTAAGTTAAATAAATAATTAACAAAAACACGTAGGGGTCCCCCCAAAATTGGATCACCAGCCAAGGTAAAGCAGACAGCTTGGGTCTGATATTCTAAGACTAGGGAGGTCCATGGTTATTGGACTCTCACCAGCCTAAAAATAGCAGGCCGCAGCCGCCCCAGAAGTGGCGCATCCATTAGATGCGCCAATCCTGGTGCTTCGCCCCAGCTCATCCCGTGCCCTGGTGCGGTGGCAAACGGGGTAATATATGGGGTTAATACCAGATGTGTAATGTCACCTGGCACCAAGCCCTGGGGTTGATGAGGTCAGGCGTCTATCAGATACCCGACATCACCAACCCAGTCAGTAATAAAAAAAAAATAGACAAACACATTTTTATTTGAAAAAACACTCCCCAATACATTCCCTTTTTAACCAATTTATTAGAAAGAAAAATAAATCCAGGTCTGTTGTAATCCAAGGGGTTGCCATGACGATCCACACTGTCCCAGTCAATGAAGAGCAGGATGTTCCCATTGGCTGGGAGAGCAGTGCAGTGACCTCAGCTAACATCAATGGGTCAGCCCAGGTCACTGCAGGGGATGACAAGTGCTGCTGTCAGCGAGGTACATTACCTGCGCTGATCTCCTGCACTGCTGACAGCACCTGTCACTGAGTTCAATGACCGCCGCCTTCACAGCCAAGTATCGCGAGAGGCCCGTGACGTCACCGCTAGTCAGTCTCGGGTCGGAAGCGAGCGAAGGTGATGTGACAAGCGGCGGCCATGGAGGACAGTGACAGCGCTGAGGTCGGGACTTCATCACCGCAGGTAAGCCGAGCGGGACCATGTGTGCAGAGTGCCAGGAGGACGTCAGTGTCGTGGACTGCATGGCTGGGGACGTGTCTGTGTGTGTGTGTGTGTGTGTGTGTATATGCCGCGTGCAGGAGGGGGCGGAGTGAGCTGAGCGGGGAAGTGTGGGCTTCCTGCACGTAACTAGGATAAACATCGGGTTACTAACCAAAGCGCTTTGCTTGGATACCCGATGTTTATCTTGGTTACCAGCTTCTGGCAGGCTGCCAGCGATGGCTCCTTCACACTGTAGCTGTAAAAAGCCCTGCTTTTTGCTGCTAGAACCGTTCTCGAACGTATCTAGAACTATCGAGCTTTAGCAAAAAGCTCGAGTTCTAGTTCGATCTAGAACAGCCCCCAAAATCACTCGAGCCGCGAACTGGAGAACCGCGAACCGTGCTCAACTCTACTCACCAGATCTCAGTTTCTCTGTATCTAAGTGGTAGCCGACCTAAGTTAGAGTGTGTGGACGTTCTTAGCCCCCTACTCTCACTTAGTGCTGGTGGGATAGAGTGAGTTACGGGCTCTTCTTCTCTAAGGTCAGGTACAGCTGGTAAGGATCTACGGGGGCGTGGTGATGGTAAAGGGTCATCTTTGGGTGTAGGTGTTAGTGTATTGCCGATAGGCCTCCCTGGCTCTGCATCTTCCACGGGTTGTGGGAACATTTTAACGGGAACAATCACCGCTCCATTTTGCATGTGCCAATAAGCTGGGAAATCACCCATAACTGTGTGAATCACCCCTTTCATCTTGAATATCTGCAGGGCATCGGGCTTTCCATCATACTGAGGTAACCAGGCAGCGCCGGGCACATAGGGTAAGGTAATCGGCATTACTTGGGTGATCGCTGGGGCCGCAGCTCCCGCCGCTCCTGCGACCGGAGCGGGAGCCGCCACGCCTCCGTCATTCACCGTGTTCGCGGGCACCGCCGCTTCAGCAGCGGGCGCAACTCCACCATCAGCATTGGGTGAGGACATCTTCCCGCTTCTCCCCCTTGGTCTTTTGCGAGCACTCTCTTCGCTCTGCTTTCTAGTTTTGATTTTGGCCTCAGGGTTCTCCTTCTGGCCGTGTTCCCAGGGGACGGGGCTTCGGCTTCGCGCCCTTTCTCGGGGAAGAAGATGCTGGGTTGTCCTTTTTCGCGCCTAAAAATGGCGGCTAAAAGGGCGGTTTTCCAAAATTTTGCAGCGGAGCACCGCTGACAGTCTAAAACAAGGTGCACTTTCACCAGGTAAGTGAGCGGGTAAGTATCCTGTTCGTGACGCCAGAAATTGAGGTGTGCCAGCAGCCAGCGCTGCTCAGATCTGGATCTACAGTACGGCTCGAGGGGCTACTGCCGGACCCCGGGGTCGCGCAGACGCTCCAACTAAAAGAGGATGTATTTGTACAGGGATGGTAGTAAACTGTCTGTGACGCCACCCACGGTGTGTGGTGAGATCTGGCACCACCGCTGCTGTTGTGGAACACCTGGGGCGATGGGATGGCAGCTTGTTATTAACCCCTCCGTGTATGGGAATGGTGGCCCCGGGACCCGGTGACTTGGTGAGGGGACGGTGATGGCAGGGACCGGTGCGCCTGGTCAGACCAGTGAGTCTCAGCTTACTCACGATTAAAGAAGTCAGACAAGTCCATTGGTTAACCATGGTGATGGTGGACGGCCGCCGTGGCTGGGTGTATTCTGGTCCCCCACCCGGGCTGGTGGTCTGTATCTCTTCCCTCTGCACTGTGCTGTAGTGTTGTGGACATCCCAGTCTGGAACTCAGGAGTCCGATCCCGGTAATACTGTTGGGAGCCGTACCCACTGATGCTGACCCGTGGGATCTACAGGCTCTGATGGATGCCCTATCCCTCTCTGTAGGTTGTTGTCTCTTTTCGGGACTTGGGTTGGGACAGGACCTATAATCCTGCCCTCAATCGGTTGATTAGCTAGGCCGTTGGTTCCGGTCCTGGCTTCAAGGTACAATTAATCCCTCTGTGCATGGTTTCCGGTCGGGTCTCCGGTGTCGGTACCGGCGGGCTCCAACTCTGTCCCGCCGGTCCACCTCAGATCTGCCGAGCCATCTTCCCATCTCCTGCTAGCTACGGGCCCACCATCTGCCACCTAGCCAATGTGTCCGGGCTCTGACCCTGACACCTGTCAGTTCAGCCTCAGGCCTGAAGCAGAGGCCCGGACTCCACTCCACTCACTCTTTCCTCCTAACTCCAACAACAACTGCTTTCTCCTGCCCCGGGCTCTCCAGACCCCTAGGTGGGCGTTCCCTTCCGTCTGGTCCCACCCACTGGTGTGCCTGTCTTTCCCTGGGGGAGGTGACTAGAGTTTTCTGGTTGGCTGTGTGTAACCTAGGTGAGGGAAGGTGTTATGCGGGGGCCTATGTGTGACTTCCTGCAGTGTCATGGCGTCACATATGCCCCTGTTAAGACTTGCATACAAAACACCATTCTTCATGAATCAGGACCTTAAGACCCCATACACATTAGATAGCTGTCTAATCAAGTTTTGTCTGATGGTTTTTAGACTGACTTCTCCATATACAAGAGAGCTCAACTGTGGTTTTTGAGAGATCCGCTGCCAAACGTCTCTGGTGGCTAATGTAATAAAAAAACAAATGATTAACTCTACCAGGGGAGAGTCTAGAGACCTCCATACACATTAGACTGTTGATGATATCGAAGAGTTTGGCCAACTTTAGTCTATTGTGTATGGGGGACTTTATTTTACAGTGACTTTTGTTTTCCATCTGCCAATACCTGTGGATTTGGTTTGGATTGATCTGAACATAGTTTGGATACTATGTGTCTGTGATACATTATATACAGCTCTAAGGTCTCTGGGTGTCATATAGAGAAAGCAATCACTTTCTATATAGAAATAGCCAGATAAAAATGTATGTGCCATTGACTAAAATGAAATAACCCTTACAGATTAGAGATGAGCAGATCCCAGGGTTGCCAACTTGACTTTTTATTGTTTTCTGGACAGATTATCAAAAAATCATGGGCAGACAATATTTTTAAGGGGAAAAACCATAATAAATCATTATAACTGATCCATGTCTACTGACCATAATTTTTAAAAAGCTGGAAATACAGAAAGACGCAAATGGTGTCTTACCTGGTATTACCAGTGATTTTAACAAGGAATCACTAACCTGATGTGCTTGTGTGAGGCACAACCACTGTGATGAGTATAGGATAGTGTCGGCTGCTGCAGACCCCGAGGTTAACAATATTGTATGGAGTGGATAAGAAAAGGGTTAAACTGCACTCCCAGGTAACGGAATGATCACTGAAGGCCAGTAAGATAAGTCTTGTGATTTTATTATTCAACGCGTTTCGGAGAATAGTAACTCCTTCTTCAGGAACAAAATCAATTATGTAAATCATTGAGTTTGTTCCTAAAGAATTAATTACTATGCTCCTAAACAGAGTGATCATTCCATTACCCAGCAGCTTGGTTAACCCATTAATCCTCCACTCCATACAATACTGCCTATAACTGTGATATGTAGGCATCAGCTGCTTTCATTGAAAATTGCAAAATGATAATGACTATAGTCAAAAAAATTTACACAAGTTTCTTCAGCTTCAAAAACAATTACAGATGCCTTCAAATTTTTTATGGACAGGGACAAAAAGTGTCCTGCAATTTCTGGATAGTTGGCAACTTAGGCAGATGCATCCCCGGTGGATCCACTTCGAGTCTTGGTAGTTTGTTATTTTAAAAACTAAACATTGGAACAAATACGGGGTCTCCTTTATTAAGAGAAACTGGTCTTACTACCCGTAGCAACAGATGGGGTTTATCTTTCACTTGTTAAGCTGCCCTATAAGAAATAAAGCTTTACTTTGATTAGTTGCTACAGGTAACAAGTCCAGCTTTTCTGTTAGACAGTTTAGATAAATGAGGTCTAACGTGTTGCTAACAAAATGATGGGCCATAGATTAATAGCATGTGTGCTTTAATAATGTAGGATAAGCTACAGTGCTTCAATTCTCCTTCTGCAGGAATGATTTATTTTGTTTACCTCCATGTTCAGATCATGCTGCCACACCGCTCGGATGATAGTAAAGCATTCATATTGTCATGGAAACAGAATTAGTCTCCGCAGTGTAATGCTGAGCATTTTCAGACAGATTAACACGACACGTCCCAGTCATTTTATGCCCAGAATACAGAACTGAGAATTTTTATATTTATTCAATACATCTAAAAGATTTTAGCACTTTTATGCATATTTTATGTTAACATCTTTATTTGTGTTGCATAGCTATATTGATAGGAGTTTTAGTAATGCATTTTTTACAAAGAATCAAGCAACTTCATGGCATCCTAGGACTTTTGTGGTTCACCTCCAAAGTTGTCCTCCACAGTGTTTCGATAATTTTCTATTTGCTGGGAGTCCAATCTCACTTCAATCTCCATGGGAGCTTTTAGCTGTGAAAAATGGAAATGAGCATTGTTTGCATTGATGCATGAAGGAATGACAGGCACCATACTGTATAATGAATACATGACCAATATATATACTAAAACATTTCATTTGTAAGACAAATCAAGTTATTTCTTGCAGGGTAAAATTCCAAATTGCGAGTCCAAACTAGGCTGATATGTGGTCAGCCGGGTTTTCAAATAGGTTTTTCATTGGTCACACAATTTTGCGTATAGTAACATGGCTTCACTTACAAAACCACATAGTTATTAATATGGTAATGGCTTTCTTTCATTAGGTCACTAAAAGCAACTTCAGTAGTGATGAGTGAGCACTACCATGCTCAGGTATTGTCTACTCATAATGAGCAGTCCGGATGCTCGGCAGGCTCGACTCGTGTTGACTATTATAAAAGTCAAGATCTTCCGTAAAAATGGTCCCATTGACTTCCTTTATACTCGTTACATGAGTTGTGCCCATCCTAGCATCCAACTGCTCATTACGAGTACCAAATACCCGAGAACGTTAGTACTCGCTCATCACTAGTCATCAACAAACACTTTTCTCACAATGGACTCAAAGCATATTTGAAGAATAAATTACAGATGCCATAACCTTCAATCTTCAAGCTGTGACATTCCAACTTTATGCTTTACCATATGTACAGTGGCATGTAAAAGTTTGGGCACCCCTGGTCAAATTACTGTTATTGTGAACAGTTAAGCAAGTTGAAGATGAAATAATCTCTAAAAGGCATAAAGTTAAAGTAGATAAATCTCCTTTGTATTTGTAAAAGTTTAATCTTTTACATTTTAAAACGAACAAAAAAGGAAAATGGGATGATGCAAAAGTTTGCACACCCTTCATAGTTCGTTTCTAGTAGCACTCCCTTTGGCAAGTATCACTGATTGTAAATGCTTTTTGTAGCTAGTCAAGTCTTTCATTTCTTGTTTGAAAGATTTATCTCCATTCTTCCTTGGAAAAGTCTTCCAGTTCTGTGAGATTCCTGTGTCGTCTTGCAGGCACTGCTCATCAGATTTCCAATGATGTTCAGATAAGGGGACTGTGAAGGCCAAAGTGAAACCTTCAGCTTGCACCTTTTGAGGTAGTGTATTGTGGATTTTCATTTGTCTTTAGGATCATTATCCATTTGTAGAAGCCATCCCCTTTTCAACTTCAGCTTTTTTACAGATGGTGTTATGTTTGCGTCAAGCATTTGTTGAAATTTCATTGAATCCTTTATCCTATACCTGTGAAATGTTCCCTGTGCCATGGGCTGCAACACAAGCCAAGGCATGATTAAGGCTACTTTCACACATCCGGTTTGAGCCGTGCGGCTCAATCCGGCTGTGAAACCTATGCAACGGATGCGGCGAAAACACCGCATCCTTTGCATAAGTTTTTACATGCGGCCGGTCCGTTTTTTTCCGGTTGTGGCACGCTACTGAGCATGCGCAGTGGAAGAAACCGCATGCGGCGGCCGGATGCGTTTTTTTCCGCATCGCGCCGCATCCGGCATCCATAGACATGCGCCGCAGCGGCTGGATGCAGCGCAATGCGGTTTTTTTTGGCGGAGCAAAAAACGTTGCAGGCAACGTTCCATCCGGCCGCGGCATCAGCTAAATCTGCCGCATGCGGCAAAAACCGGACCGAACGCAAGCCCATGCGGCACAATACGGCACTAATGTAAGTCTATGCAAAGAAAACCGCAACCGGCGGAAAAAAAAAGGTTGCGGTTTTTCTGCAGAGCGCCGTATTGTGCCGCAGAGCAAAAACCGGATGTGTGAAAGTAGCCTAACCCCCCCATGCTTAATGGTTGGTGAGATTTTCTTTTCCTGAAATTCTGTGACCTTTTTCTTCCACACATATCTTTGATCATTGTGGCCAAAAAGTTCTCTTTTAACCACATTGGTCCGCATAACTTGTTTCCAAAATGCATCATGCTTGTTTAGATGTTTAGATATTTTGCATACTTCTGACCAGCGTCAGACTGGCTACCGGAAAAATCTCCAGTAATTCCAGGCCTGGATTCAGTTACCTGCATTGCACTCCAGAGCTTTCACCTGAGCTCCAGAGTGCAGCCTAGACTGAACCGCGAGCGCCGAGTGAATGATTCCCCAGCGATTGCGGTTCAGTTCATGACAGCTGCAGACAGGCCGGGCTGATCTCCGGTGCTCTCACCTGAACTCCAGAGATCAGCCTGTCCGCAGCTGTCATGAACTGAACCGCAATCGCCGGGAAATCAATCACTCGGCGCTCACGGTTCAGTCCTGCAAACTCTGAGATCAGTCCAGGCTACAGGTGAGAGCACCGGAGTGCAATACAGGTAACTGAATCCAGGCCTGGCATTACTGGAGATTCCTCCGGTAGCCAGTCCGACACTGCTTCTGACGCTGAATTATATGGTGAGGATGCAGGAGAAGTTTTCTTCTAAAGACTCTTCCATGAATGCCATATTTATGTAGGTGTCTCTGAACATTATAATAATGTACTACAACTCCAATCTGCTGAAAATTCATGAAGGTCTTTTGTAGATAAGCGGGGTTCTGATTTGCCTCTTTATGAATCCTACTAGCAGCTCTCACAGAAAGGCCTCTATCACACGTCACTATATTGCATCAGTGTTTTCATCAGTATTTGGATACCAAAATCAGGAGGGCATCCAAAACACAGAACAGGTGTGAGTCTTTCAATTATAGTTCTTCTTTGTAAGTTCCACTCCTGGTTTTGGCATCCAAATGCTGATGAAACACTGATGCAAAGCACTGACATGTGAAAGAGGCCAAATTTTGCTTGGTCTTCTGGTCTTCTAGATCTTATCTTGACCTCCACTGTTCCTGTACTGCCATTTCTTAATTACATTTCAAACAGAGAAAAGGGCAACTTGAAAATGCTTTATTTTCTTTTACCTTTCTTCTGCTTGGTGGGCCTCCACCCTTTTCATTTTCACAAATCTTCAAGGGTGCCAAAACTTTTGTATGAGCCCATTTTTGTTTTTGTTAATTCTAAAATGTAAAAAATGGAAATGTTTTTTGCGGGGATTAAATACAGTGGAAATGTGTCATCTTTAACTTTATGCCTTTTAGGGATCATTTCATGTTCAACTTGCTTAACTGTTCACAATAACAGTAATTTTGACCAGGGGTGCCTAAACTTTTAAATACAATTGAACCTCAAAATGTCTATGCGTACATGACAGTAAGCCTCTCCATATTGTAATGTTTTATTAACAAAGCATGATGCTTATTTAGGTATCACAGTAAAGCCAACCATTAGATGTTTGTTGGCAGACTATGATAATCATTACCAATTTTCATCGACTCTCTATAGATTTTCCTGGTACTGTTCCAATGTAATAAGTGGCATTAGACCTTGCTGGCAGGATCATTTCCTGTTCAACTGATATAACATGCATGTTTTGTCAATCGGTAATTCATGTTAATGATGAAATTCATCATGTCAGCTCTTATTCTATCTTAACACAAAAGATTCACCCGCAGTCTAAAAGATAAGCTCCCCACCCCAAATAATGCAGGTAGATTTACTAGGCATGAAACAAATAATTTATGTATATGATCAGAAAAGGTAAAGCAGCTGTATAATATTATCATGTACCTTAAAAACCTCTTCTTCCAAACCTCCTACATTTCGCAGATCACCACCTTCTGATCTTTGTTGTAAAAATTTCTTGCATGGTCCACCCTTCCCCGAAAGGGTAGATTAGAAGACAGAATAATGTGTTAGTAATACTTAGCCAATATTCAGTTACATCAAGTTTCAACAGTACAGAAAATAAAATCCCATTCAGCAGAGTAAGAATGGAGAAATCTGTCTTGTAGTCATAGAGCATACAGTCATGGCCAAAAGTTTTGAGAATGACACCAAAATTATATTTTCACATGATCTGTTGCCCTCTGGTTTTTAATTGTGTTTGTCTGATGTTTACATCACATACAGAAATATAATTGCAATCATATTATGAGTACCAAAAGGTTCTATTGACAGTTAGAATGAGTTAATGCAGCAAGTCAATATTTGCAGTGTTGACTCTTCTTCTTCAGGACCTCTGCAATTCTCCCTGGCATGCTCTCAATCAACTTCTGGACCAAATCCTGACTGATAGCTGTCTATGCTTGCATTTTGCCAGAATTTGTTGGTTTTTGTTTGTCCACCCGTCTTTTGATGATTGCCCACAAGTTCTCAATGGGATTAAGATCTGGGGAGTTTCCAGGCCATGGACCCAAAATCTGTATGTTTTGTTCCATGAGCCATTTAGTGATCACCTTTGCTTTATGGCAAGGTGCTCCATCATGCTGGAAAAGGCATTGTTGGGCGCCAAACTGCTCTTGGACAGTTGGGAGAAGTTGCTGTTGGAGGACATTCTGGTACCATTCTTTATTCATGGCTATGTTTTTAGGCAAGACTGAGTGAGCCGATTCCCTTGGCTGAGAAGCCACCCCACACATGAATCGTTTCAGGATGCTTAACAGTTGGCATGAGACAAAACTGGTGGTAGCGCTCACCTCTTCTCCTAATAAGCTGTTTTCCAGATGTCCCAAACAATCGAAAAGGGGATTCATCTGAGAAAATGACTATACCCCAGTCCTCAGCAGTCCACTCCCTGTACCTTTTGCAGAATATCAGTCGGTCCCTGATGTTTTTTCTAGAGAGAAGTGGCTTCTTTGCTGCCCTCCTTGAAACCAGGCCTTGCTCAAAGAGTCTCCGCCTCACAGTGCGTGCAGAAGCACTCACACCAGCCTGCTGCCATTGCTGAGCTAGCTCGGCACTGCTGGTAGTCCGATCCCGCAGCTGAAACAGTTTTAAGATACGGTCCTGGTGTTTGTTGGTCCTTCATGGGCGCCCTGGAGCTTTTTTGGCAACAATGGAAGCTCTCTCCTTGAAGTTCTTGATGATGCGATGAATTGTTGACTGAGGTGCAATCTTTGTAGCTGCGATACTCTTCCGTGTTAGGCCATTTTTGTGCAGAGCAATGATGGCTGAACATCTTTCTTTAGAGATAACCATGGTTAACTGAAGAGAAACAATGATACCAAGCACCAGCCTCCTTTTAAAGTGTCCAGTGGTGTCATTCTTACTTAATCATGACTGATTGATCGCCAGCCCTGTCCTCATCAACACCCACACCTGTGTTAATGGAACAATCACTTAAACAATGTTAGCTGCTCTTTTTAAGGCAGGAAATGCAATGATGTTGAAATGTGTTTTTTGGGGGCTAAAGTTCATTTTCTTAGCCAATATTGACTTTGCAAGTAATTTCTGTTAAGGTGATCACTCTTTATGACATTCTGGAATATATGCAAATTGCCATTAGAAAAACTTAAGCAATAGACTTTGTAAAAATTAATATTTGTAGCATTCTCAAAACTTTTGGCCATGACTGTACATGAAAAAAAAAGATTATGCAATGTTAGTCTGTGTACTTCTGCAATACATCACATGAAAAAGATCTGTTTATTCAAGGATCAAAGCTCAATAAAGAGGACATTTCCCAAATGTCATACGCATGCAAGGTGTTAACAAATAAATAAAAATAAATAATAACATGTAGAGTACATTTTAAATCTGTATCATATATTTGTTTCATGAATTGAGGATTAAAGGGAAACTTTCTTTAGGTTTTTCTATATAAAATTTAAGAACAGGATAACATAGGGCAAGAAAGTCTGATCCCAGAGATGTGTCACTGCCTACTGGGCTGCTTGGTGTAGTTTTCATAGAATCTCTATATTATCTGATGTAGCAGAGCTATGTCTTCTGGGCTGTGTATAACCCCCTCACACACACTCCTGACTGACAGATTCCTGCATTGTCAGTGGTTGGGAGGGGTTACTCAGATTAACCTGAGAGCCAACTTTTTGAAAATAGGAAGAAGGACAAATCATGAGTTGTGCGCAGCGTGCCACGGCTGATTTTGGCTACGCTCCTAACCACACCCCAAGCTACACCCATTTGGCTGTGAAGGATGTTCAGCAGACGCCCCGGACTATTCATTCATTTAAATTGTAGGAGCCAGAGCTTCCTCATAATTTATGTAGCTTCACTATATCAGGCCTAAAACACACTTCCGCAAAAAAAACGTCCGTGTGACACGGTCCGTTTTTCGGGTCCGTGTTCCGTTTTTTTGGGGCGTTTCTCCGGTACGTATGGCATCCGTGTGATGGCGTATGCGAGCCGTGTGTACGTGTAAAATGCCCGTGTATGTGTACGTGGAATGTCCGTGTGGAATGTCCGTTTGTGTGTTGCACAATGTCGTTGATACATGTCGGCTGACAGCAGACAGAGTTGCGCGATGAGAATGAACTCGGGTGAACTTCACCCGACTTCATTGTCATGCCGCGGCTCTGTCTGTGTGCCGCGTACTGACTAGCGGTCACCTGTGAAGGATTCACCAGTGACTGCTAATCCCCCCACAGAAGTGAGCGGCCCTCTCTCATACTTACCGCTCCCCGATCACCAGCGCGGCGAGGAACAGCTGTGCAGAGAATACGCGGCAACAATTACTTTGAACATGCCGGCCGCTCATTAATCAATCTCGTATTCCCTGCTTTCCCCACCCACAGACGCCTGTGATTGGTTGCAGTCAGACACGCCCCCCACGCTGAGTGACAGCTGTCTCACTGCACCCAATCACAGCAGCCGGTGGGCGTGTCTATACTGTGCAGGAAAATAAATAAATAAATAATTAAAAAAAACGGCGTGTGGTCCCCCCCCCAATTTTATTACCAGCCAGATAAAGCCATACGGCTGAAGGCTGATATTCTCAGGATGGGGAGCCCCACGTTATGGGGAGCCCCCCAGCCTAACAATATTAGTCAGCAGCCGCCCAGAATTGCCGCATACATTATATGCGACAGTTCTGGTACTGTACCCGGCTCTTCCCGATTTTGCCCTGGTGCATTGGCAAATCGGGGTAATAAGGAGTTATTGGAAACCCATAGCTGCCAATAAGTCCTAGATTAATCATGTCAGGCGTCTCCCCGAGATACCTTCCATGATTAATCTGTAAATTACAGTAAACACACACACCCGAACAATCCTTTATTAGAAAAAAAAAACCACTAACAAATTGCCTTGTTCACCAATTTAATAAGCCTGAAAAAGCCCTCCATGTCCGGCGTACTCCAGGATGGTCCAGCGTCGCTTCCAGCTGTGCTGTATGAAGGTGAAGGAGCTGCAGAAGACACCGCCGCCTGTCAGCTCCACGCAGCTAATGAAGGGAACAGCGCGATCAGCTGTATTCAGCGTTGGCCGCGAGTAACCTCAGTGACAGCTCAGCTGATCGCGCGGCTGTCTTCATTAGCTGCGTGGAGCTGACAGGAGCAGATGTGTCTTCTGCAGCTCCGGTCACCTTAATTATTTATTTATTTATTTATTTTCCTGCACAGTATAGACACGCCCACCGGCTGCTGTGATTGGGTGCAGTGAGACAGCTGTCACTCAGCGTGGGGGGCGTGTCTGACTGCAACCAATCACAGGCATCTGTGGGTTGGGAAAGCAGGGAATACGAGATTGATTAATGAGCGGCCGGCATCTTCAAAGTAATTGTTGCCGCGTATTCTCTGCACAGCTGTTCCTCGCCGCGCTGGTGATCGGGGAGCGGTATGAGCCGGGGGAAGAAAAAAACCGAGCGCCAATGTAAGTATGTCTGAGAACAGCAGAAAAAAAGGTAAGTATACTGACTTTAATTTAAAAAAAACAAAAAATAAGATCGCTAGTGTAAAAACACACACGCACGAAACGTGTTGAACACGGACATACTCCGTGTGCGGTACGTGCAGGCACGGACCCATAGACTAAAGCGGGTCCGTGCCGGCCAAAAACTGACATGTCGTCCGTGTAGAAAAGCGCACACACGTACTTACCACACGGTCACACGTTTCGTGTGATTTTACGTGTGTGTGCCATCTACCATTGAATAACATGGGTCTCCGTGTGTACGTGTCTCCGGTACGTGCAAATACGTACTGCACACGTGCAAATTAAAAGGATGTGTGTTGCGGGTCTGACATAGTGCTTTTTAGTGTTTGTAAGGCTATGTCCGCACTTTGCGTCATCCTAGTTGCAGTTCTAAACGCATCCTCTCGCAGAAATTGCTTTAGCCAAAGTTGCTTTTGACCATATTTGCGGTAAATACGCATGCGTTTTACCGCGTTTTAGCCACTTTTTACATGCTTTTCATTTGCATTTAGACAGATGCATTTTGAACATAGACACTGCTAAATAAAGTTTAAACAGTCAAACACAATGAAAAAAGGGAAAAAAAGGAACACATAATTATTGAAATAATAATGAAAATAGTTATATTTCATATAATTATAGCGGTTTTATACTATTTATCGCTAAAATAGCAATAAATTTATATTTTTCATTAATTTAATTGTCGGACTATGTGTGTGTGTAAAGGGACATATCATTTCATTATTTTGATGTCAGAAAAACATGCGTTTATGTAGTCCAAAATGTATCCTTTCTGCGGCCAAAAAGCATGTTAAACGCTGGAATTTTGATGTTGCTTGCTTTTTATAACTTCTCATTGACTTCAATGTTAGCAAAACACAGCCCAAATGGCAAAAACAATTGGCATGCTGCTTCTTTGAACGCAGAGTTTTTGCCCAAAATTATGCAAATTAAAGGCAGCGTTTGAAAACGCAAAGTGTGGACAGGAAATCCCCATTTCCCATAGACTTTGCTGGAAAATCAAAACGCATGCATTTTGGCATGAAAACGCTGCAGTTCAAGACGCTTCAGAAAAGCAGGTGAAAAGCAGGTGATAACGCAAAGTGCGGACACAGCCTAAAGCGGGCTTTACACACTGCGATATCGGTCCCGATATCGCTAGTGTGGGTACCCGCCCCCATCTGTTGCGCGACACGGGCAAATCGCTGCCCGTGCTGCACAACATCGCCCAGACCCATCACACATACTTACCTGCCCGGCGATGTCGCTGTGACCGGTGAACTGCCTCCTTTCTAAGGGGGCGGTCCGTGCGACGTCACAGCGATGTCACTGAGCGGCCGCCCAATAGCAGCGGAGGGGCGGAGCTGAGTGGGACGTAACATCCCGCCCACCTCCTTCCTTCCGCATAGTGGCCGGGAGGCAGGTAAGGCGAGCTTCCTCGTTCCTGCGGTGTCACACGGAGCGATGTGTGCTGCCGCAGGAACGAGGAACAACCTCGTTACTGCTGCAGTAACAATTTTTGAGAATGGACCCCCATGTCACCGATGAGCGATTTTTCACGTTTTTGCAACGATGCAAAATCGCTCATCAGTGTCACACGCAATGGCATTGCTAATGCGGCCGGATGTGCGTCACCAATTCCGTGACCCCAACGAGTTCGCATTAGCGATGTCGTAGCGTGTAAAGCCCCCTTAAGGCCCCCTTCACACGCACGTGAAAAACACGTGCGTGTCTTGCGTTCCGTTTTTTGGGTCAGTGTTTCGTATTTTATGTCCGTTTCTCCGGTGTGTGTGTGACATCCGTGTGATTGCGTATGCTAGCCGTGTGTGCGTGAGATACGTACATGTACTGTCCGTATGTTGCCCGTGTGAAATGTTCCGTGTGTGATGCACAATGACGTTGCTACATGCCGGCTGACAGCAGACAGCGACACGCGATGAGAATGAACTCGGGTGAACTCTGTCTGTGTGTCGTGTACTGATTAGCGGTCACCCGTGAAGGACTTACCGGTGACCGCTAATCCCCTGAGTGACTGAAGTGAGCAGTGCAATTAGTGCTGCCGTCACTCAGGTTACCCGCGGCTAGCAGTAGTCCTCCACCCGAAACCGCAACTCACCTGTGACTTCATCGCTGTCACTCGGGCGACTTGCTGTCACAATTGGAGGATCCAGCGGTGGCTGCGAGTAATCTGAGTGACATCATCGCTGATCGCACAACTCATCTAGTTGCTGTGTAGAGATGACAACAGCGGCGGTGTTCTACTGCAGCTCTTGTCAGCTTCCGATGTAGCAGAGCTGAGAGTGTCGTGGGACCTCCGTGGATTACGCCGGACCTGGAGGGGTTTTCGGGGCTTAATAAAGTGTTGAACGATGATGTTTTTTTTTCTTCTTCAAATAAAGGCTTTTTCGTTGTGTGTGTTTCTTTTCTTTAACTTACAGGTTAATCATGGAAGGTATCTCGGGGAGACTCTTGCCATGATTAATCTTGGACTTCGTGGCAGCTATGGGATGCTGCCATTAACTCCTTATTACCCCAATTGCCACTGCACCAGGGCAATTCGGGATGAGCCGGGTACAGTCCCGGGACTGTCGCATCTAATGGATGCGGCAATTCGGGGCGGCTGCTGGCTGATAATGTTAGGCTGGGGGCTTCCCCATAATGTGGAGCTCCCCATCATGAGAATACCAGCCTTCAGCCGTTTGGCTTTACCCTGGCTGGTATCAAAATTGGGGGGAACCACACGTTTATTTTTAAATTATTTATTTATTTTTTTTACTGTTCGATATTGAAACACCCACCGGCGGCTGTGATTGGTTGCAGTGAGACAGCTGTCACTCACCGTGGGGGCGTGTCTCACTGTAACCAATCATAGGAGCCAGTGGGCGGGAAAAGCAGAGAATGCGAGATTTGATTAATGACGGCTCTTTCAAAATAGTAAAAGTCACCGGAGTTTTTTTAATAGCTGTGCAGCGCCGCGCTGGTGATTGGGGATCGGTGAGTATGAGAGAGGGGGAGAGACTGATCAATGGACTGAGAGAGATTGACTGACATACACAAAAAAAAAAAAAAGATTGACCGACATCGCTTCAAAAAAGCACAAAACATACACGGACCATACGGAGATGCATCCATGTCACATACGTGTGCTCACAGACCCATTGAGTTTAATGGTTGCGTGTGTGTGTGCTCCGTGAGGAAAACAGACATGCATCCGTGTTTTATGGACAAACAAACGTATCACGGACACGGACACACGCACTATATGGAATAACGCACGTGTAACTCCATACATTGATTAACATTGGAGTACGTGTGTCCGTGTCTCCGGTACGTGCAGGAATGGACCTAACACATACCGGAGACACATGCGTGTGAAGGGGGCCTAAGGCTGTGTTCACACCGTGCATAAATACTGGGTTTTCTGTAGGTGTCGGTACTAGAGATGAGCGAACCGGTCGCGGTTCGGCTCGAGGTCGGTTCGCCGAACGGAGCTCACGTTTGAGTTCGGTTCGTCGAACGTTCGACAAACCGAACTCGAACCAATATAGGCTATAATGGGAGGCAATCACAAACACATAAAAATGCATT